>NC_142212.1:5462356-5613871 GCF_049639895.1 Pseudopodoces humilis | reverse complement strand
AACCTGTGATCTAGCTAGAATATCTTGCATTTTTTACAATAATGGGTGAAAGTTATATAAATGCACTTGAAAGCTGAAAAAGTCTTGTAAGACACAATTAGAGCTGCCAGTGTTTGCAATGCCCAAAATGTACAAAATTCACTGAATCATCAAAACGACCTTCCAATTTGGTGATGTTATTCCTTTGCCTTCCCACACTGCACTTCACATTACCATCTATTAAGTGCTTACTTTTGTGGGGATTTTTTGTAGTTCATGAAGGAATCAAGGAGTTATGTCTAAGATTTTATACTGGGAGGTTGATAATAGAATCATCTGTGACCTGAAATAAATACAAAATCCAAACACTATTCTGGACTGCACTCTGACACAGACTTCCCAAGTACATCCAAATAAGTCATTTAACCTCTCTGGCCCATTTATGCCACCCACAAGGCATCTCACTTCTGTTCCAATGCTGCAAGTTACTGACATTTAAAGGTGAAAATCTGCATTACTGGAAATGTTCAAAGTTAAAAGTAGTCCTCCATCTTTCAATTCTCTGAAGAGCTACAAAGCCAGGACTAAAAAAAGGATTTTCTGGAAGTTAAACGAGACCACTTCTACAGGTGAGATTTCTACAAATAAATGAGGTTGCTGGGGGGAAATAAGGTCCAAGCAATGGAAGACACAAGACATTAGATGCAACATTTGTATTAAAGGCTGCTGTAAAAACAGCAGCTCGCCATGCTGCACCTTTGGAAAATCACCATGGTGTAACCACGCAAAAAAGGCCACTCTGGGACCAGTTTTATCCACAATACACGTCTGTAGTTCATTTGCCTGATGAATCTAAATTGCAAAGTCTGTCTCCTGTGATTTCAGCCTCCTTCAACTTATCCTGATTAGTCTTCCCAGCACTTCTTATTCAATGGTTCAGATTGGCAGCCCCTAACTCGAGGGGTTAGGAATTGTGTCGAGTCACTCGGTGCATACCTGCGAGGAACAATTAGACAGAGTCCTTTGGCACAGACACTGAGTGAGGTGAATACAGTGCCAAAGGTACAGGAAAAAAACAAAACCTTTTGCTTTCATGCCAGTGTAATTGATGGCAGAAGCTCAGTCACCAGAATCCAACAGGTAATTTCAGCATGGACAGTGAAAATCTGCAGAAAAAGACAATATATATCCAGCTACTCTTAGAATACACTTTATGTGTGTTCTATTTGATTTATTTGCCAAAAAAATTTAGTGCTCCATAGCAACTGTCTAAAATAAACTTGCATCACTGAAAATGCCAGCTTTTCCACTTGTAATTATGGCACACCAATACTATTTTTAGTTTGATTTGATGAGGATCCCTATATTTGTAGAAGGGACCGCTTTGACCAATAATGCAGATTCTACTTTTCTTTGCAAGAGGTGAAAGGATTGTTTTAAAATAACCCTTTCACACGTAAGTAGACAAAATAATTGAAATAAAAACTGATTAGATAAGACTACAAATTAACCCATTTGTCATCAACCCATCTGTTACCAACCAATTTGGTCAATTCATTAAGAAGAACTGCCTCATTACATTTAGCACAGATTATGAAGCTTTAACACTACCAGGCAACAGAAAACCTTCCTTCCTTGTGGAAAAGTTCCTAGTTGCCTAGAAAATCAATTAGCAGCACAGGCTGTTGAGTAGATCATTCACTCCATCTTTTGGCAGAACAAAGGAGTGCAATGCAATTGGGTTCCCTCTTCCTTTCCCACTCCACCAATGCTGGAAACTCAGAGTGCTGGAGATACAAAAGGCCCCATGGCATTGCTCCTCCGACAAGGGGAAAGCTCATCACCGAATAGCTCTCATTCAGAAAGTAAAAATAGATGCCAAATAGTGATGCCTTGTATAAAAGGATGCTGCTTAAAAGCATCAAGTCTCAGGTAAGATCTTCATGCAATAGAACTGGTAGAGACTGGAAGGTTCCAGACTCCAGCCCAAGAGATCTCTGTTCCCACTGAAGTTGTCGAAAGTTACTGCTACTTAATTAATTTGGATAAAAAGATCCATACAAAAAATAAGAAAGTCAGAACATCTTAAAAGCACCTTGAAAATAAATGTAAATGAAGAAATACTTGGAGAAGCATGAAAATATTATTGCAGATGAAGAAAGCAGCCTCATTCATTAGTCAATGATAATATTTCCTTTCTACCAGGTGCTTCAGTAACAGCTATAAAAACCCAAAACAACAGTCAGATCCACAGAATTATTACAATTAAACATACAGTGGTGGTTTTTTTTCAGCTGTAGAAAATAAATAGAAGGCTGACAGAACAAGTAAAACAATTGGCTATGTGCATATAAACAGCTTTAAAACATGAAGACAATACCAAGCTCTATTAACATCACAAAAGCTCTGCCCTGGAGAACCATGGAAGAAAAAAAAAACCCGAAAACAAAAAACAGTTAAGGTAAGAATAACTTCTCTGTTATGGGAAATACTTCCATATAACTATTAAAATGACACTGCTATTATTTTTGCTGCTGTAATATGGCATTGCTTCAGGCACATGAGCATTATGTGTAGTAATGTAACCCATGATTACAGGAAGCAGATAAATGGGCTCACATGGAGCTATTTCCCAGTATTCCTCATTTGAAAAACACTTTTTTTTTTCAATTACTGTAAGACAAAAAACATTATGAGAGTCTTATTCACAAATCCATTTATAGAAATACAAAAATTGAATGCTCCAGTAGGAAGTTAAATTTTAGGAGTGTTTTCAGAACTCCTGATTCCCTCTAAATTTACAACACAAAAAACCTAGGAGAGAAATACTCAGGAGAGGAGCAGAATCCACATCAATCAACTGAATTCCAATGCCAGCTTTATTCCTGAATGCACCTTACACTCCTGACAGGGAGTGAATCTGGGGAGCCCGAAAGTTCATTAGGCTTTTCCGGTAATTTTAGGAAAAAACCCAATATTCTGTAGTGAAATTAATAATTGACTGAAAACTGTTTACACAAGTACACCTTAGGGGAGAAGAAACACTTTGTACTTCACAACTATAGATCAGATCACATAAACAGGGAAAAAAAAATACAGAGCCTCACAGGTATTGCCAGTAAAGAGCAAAGCATACTTGTACAAATGAAGGTCACAAATAATAGCTTAGTTAAATCACTCAAATATGATTAAATTTTGAGTCAAATAAAAAAATTCTCTTCACACTGAGAAATAAATGATATAATTACAAGCAATCTAATAAACTCTTCATTACTACAAGAAGCCAAGCATTAATTAACAAAATTAATTTCACTTTTTTTGTGTTGGAGGAAACAAGAAAATCTTGTACAACAGGAGGAAAAGGACCCAGAACCTGGCAGAAAAACATGCAGAGAACAAGGGAATCCAATGGCTCAGTGCTAAGCAAACCAAATACTGAAAGGGCAGCACTCAGGGAGAGAGGAAGGGAGAGATACAGAAAGGGAAAGGGAAGGTAGGGAAAAAGAACAGAAAATAATAAACTGTCTGCAGGTTAATCAGGTTAAAGCCATTAAAACGCCTCAACTTTGCTGAAACACAGCAGTTTCAACAAATGACCCAGAGATGCACAAAAAGGCAAGGAGATACTCTCAAATTCCCCAGCAAAGAAATGAAATGTGTTGTTAGGGAAAGATCAACACAATTTCAAAGCATGAAAGATAAACTCAATTTCAGTTCATCCAAGGGAAAGCCAGACACACACACCACACACACACACATGTTGTTCAGTTTTTACTCTTAGGAATCACTGGTTTTTATTAAAAAGGCAGAGCTGGCTCTTCAGTATCCAGTGCCACTTGTTGATGTCATGTACTTCACAAAGCCTTTTTGCAGGTTATTTGAGTTAAAAGGAAATTTGGTGAGAGGAAATTCTGCTCAGAATCAGTTGATCTGTTGACTGTGAGAAATATTTCTGTTGTGCCTTAATTTTGCATTTAATTTCAAATTAGAAGCCCTGAAGGGCAGGTTTAATCAGAAAGTCTGACTGGAAACATCTGCCAAGACAATACATCCTTATGATGCCAATGAAGTATTCCCACCCCTTTTAATTTGGGTTTAAGAATTTAAAAAAATAATTGGATAATACCTATAGCATGTTAAAATCCATAATCAGTAAATGGAAAAGGGAACAGATTTATTCCATCATAGAATTGCAGCTACACAATCTGCAGTATGTTCTGCATCTTTACGTCGGCTAATTTTACTGCCTCTCAAGCATGAGGGCTCTGCTGTCACTTCCACAGATATATCTGTTCCAGATAAATTTAAATGAGGAGCAAATTAGAAAGTTATAATTTAGGAAAAATTCTTCCCAACTGTTGTGTTTTTACCATATGCAAACCATACATTGCTGACTTCACCTCTTCCTCCTTCCTGCCTTTCAGATTCCCACAGTCACAATCCCTTCCCATTCTTGCACATATTTAGTGAATATCTGTGTGTACAATCATCTCTCACTGTGCCACCAACTGCAGGGCAAATCTAAGCACCCTGCAGTCTAAGCACATCCAACCAAGGCAGGCATTCCAGAGCCAGTGTGTGAAATCAGGCTAAGTAGCAAGTTTGGCACAGGTCTCAGCCCAGCTCAAGCACATCAGGTGCCTGAAAATCAGGATAAATCCAGCCCACTGACAGCTGAATTGGTACCAGGACTGGGCCAGCTACACTGGCTTTAGTTTGGCTATTTTCACAAATCAAACTCATCGGTTTAAATTCAGGCTGAAAAATTCCAGACCTGAAAAGGATGCAGATTTTTTAACTTTTGAAGCTTTTTTCCCTCCTCAGCCCCTTTCCAATGCTTTACCTACCTTTCTGATAATGTAATTTTGTCAACTCTGTAGTGATGTGAAATGCCCTAATCAGAGGTCAGGTTCTAGTTGCTTTATCTGCAAAGTCACCCACATGCTGCAAAAGTTCAATCACTTAGAGTCATACCACCTCTCCACTTACTGCCTTGGCTGTGCCCTCCAGGAATGAGTTGATAACAGTTTCTCTGCTGATATTCAGGTGCTTTTAAATAGATCTATCAGGATCTGAGCAGTTTTGTGAAGAAAGTGCAAAGACTTTTACATTTCTCTTCAACCTTCCACCATTAACAAGCTGAATCCTGTCAATTTGGGGTTCACTCAGAGGGAACACTCAGTTTTCCTACCTGCTCCAAGCACCACGGCTTTGCAGATTTGATTCTGCTCTTGCTTTTAAGAATGTAGCAATAAAATGAAGTAAGGAAATAAGACTGGGTAAATGAAGCACTAAAGAGAACAAGATACAACAGCATTGCTAACACAGGCAAACTCACAGGGAAAAAGTCATTTTATGTAAACTCATGAGACTTACTCCAGTCCTACATTAATCTCCACTGCTCCCTTTGCCAGCTCTCAAGCACCAATGTGTCTTCCAGACTCTTATATCACTTTCTTGCATTACTCATGAAGCCTGACAGCTCAGAATTTTGTAGATCTGGATTTCCATCTCATGTTTGAATGTTTTTCCCACCTGATTACCCAGCTACAGCTCTACCAAGTTGAGTGTGTTTAAGTATTTTCACCATCTGTTTTCAGGTCCCTGTGCAATAAAACAAGACAAAACAACAGCTACCACCCACCTCCCCCTAACCCAAGGCAACAGTGTGGTTTTCTCACAATTTTGCCCCTCACCACCCCTACTTGCCTTCTCACTTACTATCTTTCTATACCTGCTGACTGTCAATGTGGCTTCTCAAATAAAGAAAACTCTCGTCTAGTTCACAGATTCTCTGAAAACACTAAAAGGTTTGTAGAATTTGAAGCTAAGGAATTTTGTTCCCCAATACCCATAGGCAAAGAAGCCAAAGTATTAATTCAGTTCAACAGCTCTTCAGTAGTTGTGATACTGCAATAGTCCTGCTTTATGAATTTAAAAAATAAATAAACAGAAGACATCTGCTAGTGAGAAGAGGAATTGTTAAATATTTTGATATCCACACTCTACTTCTACTACATAAATCATCCAAGAGTCACACATTAAGAAAGAAGCCCAGGAAAAACCAAACACTTACCAGGAGAGATACTTTTCATGTTAACTGCCCAAGTCATCAAATCAAAGTTCAGAAGAAATATTTTGGGTTGACAGCTTGAATTGAATGCTCAGCCATATACTCCATTCTTCTCTACATATATATAAATAGGAAGCACTGGAGAAGTGCAATTGTGCAAAACAAGCTTTTTTAAGCATACAGAAAGTGTCAGGATGATAAACCACGTAAGCACAGAATTAAATCAAAGTTAATGGCCACTAGCTGGTATTTAACTTACTTTCATTTCTCTTTTCTTTTCATTTTTCCACCTAGCCTGCTCAGCTAATAAAATTGCCATTATAAGGGAGAAGCAAAGGCACGATTCAATGCTACATCAATTATTATGACTTTATTGTGACATACTGGCATTCAGCTGATCCCAGAAGGCTATACTGATGCCTTGGATGCAATTAATTTTTGATTGATCTAACTCACTCTAATACTGCATGTAAAATGTTCATAGACATTTGAATAATTCTATTATATGTAGGAGATTACTGCACAGAGATCATTTGAAATTAATTGCCAAGTTATTTTAGTAAATGTAAAACACCATTCTAGTCCTATTGTGGTAACAGTTATGTAATTGCTTTACAAAGCAAACTAATGAAATAAATGAACTCTGACTAATATGTGGCATAACAGGGCTGAAAAAGTGAAGTGACACTGTAGATATCCTATCTAGCTCTCCAGGGCTGGGGTTAGTGAGTTAACCTTTCCATTCCAGAACTGAATGAGAGAAGAATAACCTCATAAAAAGTGTTTTGTCTCACTGGCTGCAGGTAAACTTAAGGGGGGATACTTCTAAGAGCAGCTAGAAGATGATTACTCAATATCTAGAGTGTTTGCAAAACATGAGGATAAAGAAACCTTCATTATCCCAAAGGGTTACCAGATTTTGTTTTGTGTGTGTGTGATGGGTTTTTCTCAGGGCTGTGTAACACTATCTGCTACACACAGAAAGCGAATTTCACATTTGGAACTGCTGGCTATCTCCCAGTTAAATCACAGACACATCCAGTTCACAGAGAAGCTTTGAAATCCTTAACAGAGACTTTCAAGTGAGCCAGATAATGTAAGGATTGAAGAGTTGGCTTTTAGCAAGAAGGGTAAGAATCTGAATCTCTGCAAGTCAGGACCTGGAGAAAGCAACTTCAAAGGTAAAGCAAACCAGGCACGAGAGAGGTTTTACAGGCACGGGGAAAGGTGCTCATTCCTGGAAGCTGCCTGCAGCTGCAGTCTCTGACTGTCCCCTGGGAGCACTGCATCCACTTCCAATCATTCCTCCAAAGCAGGGAAACACAACACTGTGATGCTTTCAGTAGGGTCAGTAGCTCAGAGAGCCACAGGTGCCAATGTAGACACTGTAAAACATTAACTCTTAACTCTGACACTTTGCTTCCAAGGATGTCACAACACTTCCTGCCCTCAGAACATGTTCATTAGAAACTACCACTTGAAATTATTAGTAAAAACATAGAAATGACAACATGAAGTGGACAAAAAAAATAATTAATATTTATGTACCTTAAATTATTTTTGTCACTGACACACAAAGGCCATGACCCCAAGACAGAGGTAAAGAAGCTACCCCACTTACAACCAGCCCAAGGCAGAATGGTATGGAAAACCAAGTCAGTTCAGATTAGCAATAGGGTGAGGAGGATTAACCACAGCTAAGTGCAGGGTGAGATCCCCTAACATCTCATATGGATTGTGTTAGCTGAGAATGAAACCTAAGAGCAAATGTAAATCGTTATAGGCGTTTAACAAACCTCAGTCACATGCCTTCAGCTCGCTGCCTGTAAAAACACTGGCAACACTGAAAATGTGGTAAGGAGGGGGGGAAAAGGAAGACGTGGAGGAGATGAGGTGGAAATTCTATCACAAAGAAACAGCTCCACCTTATGTTTGAGCGGCATGAGCATTTTATTCAAACCTACCTTCCAAACACACATGAGAGGGGAAACCCAGCTAACATGGCCCATAAAACAGTGGTCAAAAAGGCAACTTTGCAGCATCTTTGCTCTGGAGTTATTTTTTCCACTCCAGTGTTTGCAGTATTACTGGTGGTAATAACTATGCTCTCCACAAAACAGATGTTGTGTCATGACCTCTTTACTTTTCCAGGCTGAATTCAATGCCAGCAGTGAATTTCCAAGAGACAAAACAATGTTATGTTCAGCTGCAGCATTTTTTTATCTAATTCACAGCTGCAGGGGAAGAAAAATCCAAATAAACAGTCAGACCCTTCATAAACTGTTAAAAGTAATCAGGGAACTAGTTTCAGGTAGTATATATAAATTCAGGTGACAATCCATTTACTATTGGAAAATTGTATAATGGTTTTGATCCTTTTTTTCAAGGCTTTACTTTAGCAACAGATGATTTCTAAAACATAAAAACTTAAATTCATGCCCAAAATAGGGAGATATTTTTAAAAGAACTGAGATCTGCTTTTTATTTTCCATGATCAGATGAACACATTCTTACCTTGAACACAAACATTTAAACACAGAATTAGGTGGTGAAGTAACTGATAATGTCTAAACCTTCTATTAAATGCTACACATGGACTTTGCTCAAATAATACAGGACTGACCTAGAGGATCAGCTGGAACATGCATGAAAACATTTCAGTTATACACACAAAGTATCCCTAGGGATGATGTAGCATGGCTCCTATAGCAAAGGAAAAAGAAGGAAAATATAGATGGCATCAAGAGAGAGCAAAGAGGAGAACAAGGACACACAGCTACAAGGGGACAATTCTTTTTGTTGTTCTTTTTGACATGATGGTGCTGTTGGCAGTGGTTGGCATCAAAGAACCAGAGTGCATCACTCTGGAGACAGTCAAGAGTGGAGATGGAATGACATGCAATAAATTATTTCCCTCATGCAGAAATTAAGTAACTTGAAGCATTTTATAAAAATCAGTCTTGATTTGACAAGAACAATACTGTTCAGCAATGAACTCCATACAATTTCTCAACTGATCTTCTAAAAAAGAAGGAAGAAGTTAAGTCACTCCACATACATATCCAGGAAGCAGCACATTTTGATGTATAACCAGTGTACCTTCTGCCCATCAGGAGCAGCAGGGCACCATTCCCACAGCCAAAGGTAATCACAATCCCTTTATCTCCTCCTGACTTTGTATAAGTTGTCATAGTCACCAAGATCCTGTACACCCTGCCACAACATAAACAATAAGGAAAGAAACTCCAAAACATAGTTTCAAAAATTATTTCAAAGGTGAACTTGCAACTCTGGCATTCCATAAGAAACGGTCCCCAAGAACTGCTAGTTTAATAAATATTTATGAATACATCAGTACAAACTGGATTCCACTGATGTTTAATGCTTGCTGTGTAGTAACAGAAACGTTTTCTTTGGTCTGTTATCTTCTAATACAGATACAGGTTTGTTTGACACACACACACTTATATTTACCTGAGTGAATGCATTTGGTAGTCAGTGCAGGCTGTCATAACCTAAACAAACATCAACACTTTGTAATGGCAACAAATGGCACAGAAATCAATCAAGGTTTTGGTAAGTTGATACAATTATTCCTGTTAGTGGCCAGGTGATTTATTGATAGGTGAGTTATTTCATCAAAACTGTTATTAATTGCAGTGACAATAAACCAATATAATTGGCAGTGCCAAAGATTAGGGGAACTGCATGTAATGACTTGCTCAAGTTCTGCATGAGCAGTTTTTCACTTACATTTATGCTTGTTTTCTATTTTGGACTGTAAGTCACAATCAACATTTTTCCTTCAAAGAGCTTTTTTTGTAATCAAGGGATGTCTTCAGTTAATATTCCATGGCAGCAGCATTCTTTGTAAATTCATATGTCATCGCTGTTGCTTGTCATTTCTAATGACAGAGAAATACTTGGTTATCATCGAAGAAAAATTACAGTATCACTACTTGTATTATTTTTTTAATTTGATGAAGCTATTCACTGAGCAAACCTCCCACCTTTGTCAGGCACTAATTTTATCCAGGCACAAAGTTCTTGCTCTTTTTTTTTTGCCAATATTGTAGCCAATAAAGCTCAAATAATACTATGATCTGCTTATGTCTGTTCTCCATTTGCTCAATACTCACTCATTCCACTTTTCCCCTTCAAGAAGCAGCAAACTCTGTATTTAGTACAAAGAATTGTGCCAGTAGTTCTAATACAGCCAGGAAAGAACAATAACTACCAAGAATCATCCTGTTTCCTTGGCACACACTCATCACAGAAGTCTTTGCTCTGAACTCTTACAGCTTGTACAAAAAATATGCCTTTCATGGTCAAGATGTCTGATACTGTGACTACACTACAGATGCCTCTACCATTTTTTCTTTTATTCTAATGAGAGGTATTCCTTTTACAGTCAGTTTTATAAATAGTAATTTCATTTATCAATTGAAATAATGGTTAACACTAAAAATCTTACAGATACACACTTAAGGGGAAGGAAGGAGGGAGGGAGGGAGCTTTGATTAGAACACACACACAAGCCTCCTCTAACACTCACCTGTACAATCATTCTTTCACATTACCCCTAGCCCACTTGGATTGCATTATTTCATTACTAATTTTTCTTTCATATACACATTAAATACCACAATTCTCCAAACTCCTTACTAAAGTACTGACAGTATTTAATGTTCCTCTGTTTCAAACCTCTTCCTTTCTGTTTTAGTCACCTTTTCTGGAATCCCTCCACAGCTACACACTTGCTTGAAATCAGCATCATCCTCACTACACTGAGGTACTTCTCCTCAGGCCAATAATGCTGGTAGCACCATCCTGCAAAATAAACCACAAGAACTTAACAATGAATATTGACTTACTATGTTTTTAATTCACTCTTTATAAGTTTTATCTGAATCAATTAAAGCACTTCTTCCAATACTGGTCTTTGTATTTTGGTCTATTCTTAATCCTATTATTTATTCCTGATCCAAAGCACCTCAAGCTCTTCCTACACTTACAGCTGGTGGTACCTTTCCACACAAATATAGTCCTGTATAATCCTTGGGGACTGAGCCATGTGTCTCCAAATGGTGTTTGCGCTTTAGCACTCCCTCGTCACACAGTGATTTCCCAGAATTTCCATTACTTTTTCAATGGCTGAAGTTTCTTCTCTTCAAGCAGGAGCAGTCCTATTCTTTACATTCTGTTTCTTCATATACCCAAATTACTGTACACCATACTCACCTCACTTTATTCAAAGAAAAGGAGATCTGCAAATAACCAATATTTACCATTTGCCTTTCTTTGCTCATTCAAGATTGAATCCATATTTCATACATTAAATTTTCTACTATTTCAATAGTGAATATTAAGTAATGCACATCTGGTTGCAATCCAAACATTATCAGTGCATAACCTTTCTAATTTTCCACTTCTTTTCCTTAATTCATTAAACTTAAAAGCCACTTCACTCTCTGTGGGGCTCCTGCATATTCATTCTAAGTTCCTCCAGGTAGCACGTGTGGTGTCAGGGAAAGCACAGTCTGCACCACAGCTTCCCTGCCCTCTGCTCCCTGTGTCCATGATCCCCACCAGAGATCAGTGTTCCCACTCACATGGTGTGACAGCTGCTTCTGGCAGTGCCAGTTTTTCATCTGTATCCACCTGCAATTTCTCCCATTTTGCCCACATGGGTTAGCAGAAGAGAACTGGTCTAAGTCTTGGTACAAAGAAACTTGGGGAGAGATAGGAAATGTCTCTCCCATGTATTTTGGTATATCCACACCAAAGTGATTTGGACTGAACCAACAGCCTCCCCTTCTGTCCCATGGGCTGAGGTCTCTGGGCTAAATTCTGCATTGCCAAATCCAACCACACCTTGCTCTTCCTGTAATGCTCTTTTCAAAGACCAGGAGACTCCTCGAGGAAGCTGAATGAGCCAATACACAATTCTGCCTCTAACTACAGCTTTGAAGCTGCTTAAACTTTTTTTCCACTGCCAAGTAACCACAGAGCTGGAGGTTTTATTATCTAGCCTTTTGTATCACATGCACTTCATCACAGATGCTGAACATAGGCTTTTTGCAGCACACACCACTCTGTACTACTTCTGTTCTTCCACTTCCATTCTCTTCCTGTTCCTTTAATAATTCAACCTCTGCTTTCCACCTTTTCTTACCCTACAGAGACTAATTTTCCTTTTCCTAATTGTAATAGATTAAGTTAAATTGGTTGCAGCTCACCTCAAGGCCCATCCTGCAGCAACCTTAACATTGCCTTAGATGTACTGCTCCCCCGACAGATTGCAAATGCCTTTTCAGCCTTTGTCAATGCATCCTCAGCCATGAAAGCTTCCTGCTCCCACACCAGAATATCTTTCAGATGACCTACATCACTATATTTTCCTCTGGATAAGGAGAAATCTTTCCCTTTTCTCCTCACCTGGTAAGCAGTCAGCCCCAGTGGAATACTGAGTACCTTGAATGCCCAGTTACCAAACCTGAATGTTATGTGTTTGTTTTCGGTTTCTGATTTTATTCTGCTTTTCTGCTTCAGTTGTGGTTTTCATGACAAAAGACTCAGTTCACCTGCACTACACAATTTTGCAACTTTTCCTCTGAGCTGTTTCATTCAGGCAACTTTGGCCAACTGCAAATAGACTCCACAAGAAGGATATGATGTCCCTGCTCATGGCAGGAGCACTGGACTAGATGATCATTAAAGGTCCCTCTCAACCCAAACAATTCTATGATTCTGTGATATATTCAACTCCAAAAACGGTAACTCATGGATTGGTTTAGATGCATGAACAAACCACTGAAACTAAGAGAGATATGAAGCATAGCACACATACAACACCCAGAGCATCTCTAACCAGTAAGATGGTTTGGCAGGGAATTTCTACAGCTCCCTGAAATGGACCTTCAGGGCTCACAAGCTGTCACCTTCCAACTCTGTATTCACAGTCAGGAATGTATACTTGTAGGTGGTTTTCAGCCTGAATCCTAGAGCTGCTGTCTCAAGAAAACAATCCTAGCTTTTATTATCCTGCCCAGCTTTATTACAAACATTTTCCACAGTTCTCACAACTTTTCCTTAGGAATCTGAGGCAAGGTGCTCACAGCTGTGAAGCCAAGACTCAGACCATGAGTCCTGACACTTATCCCTGGGTCAGGGAAGGTTCTGCTCAGCCTTCCTGCAACCTGACTGAGCAGGACTACAGTGGAGCCCCAGAAACTCCTCTGATCTTCATCCCATGCTTCTGCAGAGCTCAGATGAACATGCGTGAAGCTCCTCCATCATTTGAGGGAGAAGAAAAACATACTAAAATTGATCAGTACAGTTCTGAAGGAACCACAGAAAAAACCCACTGTTTCCACAGGTTAATAAATGGGAGGACTATTAGTGAGAGTTAAATATTGTCACACGCTATTGCCTGTATTTTCAATGCACCAATAAACCCTACTTGATCAGCAAAGCTTCATGGGCATACTCTGATTCTTCCAAACAGGTTCTCCTGGCTGCCTAGAGAAGCACTTGAGCAAAGACATGCTTAAAAGTTTTATCTGCAGTGACAGAAATGCATTCAGAGAGGGAAGTAACTCACAGATTAAAGGCCTCTCCCCAGAGGAACACTCTGTTCCTTGCACATGTACTGTACTCAGCACGCTTCCCTTTCCTCATCCCATAACATCTCCTCACCCACACTGAGAGACTGCTAAAAATCATTACACAAATAAGAGAAGGCATATGAGTGCACTTTATGGCACTTGTTTTATAAAATTACTCCCAAAAACCCCTTCCATTAGGAAAACAGCACTGCCAAGTCAAGCGTCCAGAACCAAAAAGAAACCACAATTAAATTTTTCTGTGCAAACTTAAATTGCTCCCTCCTCTTTCTGTGCTGTCAGGGCTGGCAAACAGGCCATACCACAGCCTTCAGCAAGCTGACCAACATCTTCCTCAAGCCAGCCCAGGGCACGGCTCTTGTGATTTTTGCAACAAGGCTGGCTAGGCTGACTTTTTACAGCAGATAGGGACATACCTACATACAGGAGTTGGTTATGAATGGCTTGTCAAGGTATGATTGAAACAGGAATCAAAACAAACAAAAAAAGAAGAGTAGAAGATATTCCCAAGTAATAAGGCAATTTCTCATAGACAGTGCATGACTGTGCCTCAGTTGTTCTCTGAGACAAAGGCACATCCCTTCAGAACACCATCAGTGCCCTGTTTCATACTCCTCTCTCCCAAGGGGGGCCACACGGATGTAAGTCTGGACTATTCCTGCACTTAAGAATGTTGAGAGCTAAACCTCGCAGTCTTCTCCCAAGCTCTGTTACATTCTTTCATCTTTGGAGCAAAAGTGTATCACAAAAAACAAAACATGATTCTTATTTACTGCAGGATTAGAACTACTCATCCACCTGATGTGTGTTTAAGGACTGCGATATCGGTTGGTTTTTTTTCTTCTCAACACAGCTTTAATTATTTCAGACTCGTTAAATGGCCCACGGATATAAAACATCTGCACTCTTGGTTATGTTCCTTGCCACTTTCTCAGTTCAGTGGGATGGCACAGAACTTTGGAGATAAATTATGCCAAATACGTTATCCATGACCCACAAAACCTCATCAGCAAACAATACACAGAGCTCTGTCAGAGGCTCATTCACCACATCTAACCAGAAAATCTGACAAAGGAAAACCCAAAGCTGTTTTACCTTTCCTCACAATTACCAGAAAATCCTGCCTTAGCTGTATGAGAGGCACACACTCTTCACATTCCACACACTCATCACATTCCGTGAACAGAGCTCACTACAGGATGTGCAGTGACAGACACACCACTGAAAAGGGTTCACTCCTCCTCCCAGCCCCCAGCAAGGCCGAGCATGAAGCACAGCTCAGATAAGAAACTAGAGAGAACACACATCTTTCCATGGACACAATCCAAAGTGAAGCAGAGACAAGCACTTCCTATCAGTTTTCTTTAGATTCCCAGCTGCTCACGCTTTTGAGCAGGCCCTGCTGTTTCCAGGGCCCAGCTGTACATCACATGTGCACAGCTTCAAACTTCATTTTCAGCTTATATTGAAAACCAGCTCCCTTTCCACAGCACCCTCAGAATGCAGATGAGTTATGCATTTTGTGCTGAACAAAACCATTACAGCTCAGCACATCTATTGAAGCACTGATACGGTTCAGAAAGCCTCAGATCCCCTCTCTTTGGCATTACCTTTAAAATCAGGTAATTAAACCACCAAAAAAAGCATGATGTTCAGACAGCAAGAAATAGGAAGTCCACAAAAATAATTTCAAAGTTTAGATAGAAGGACAGTTCAGGAACCAAGGAATTATGAGACTGACCTCAAGGCACTCACAGAATCCTTCACGTGAACTAAGAAGTCAATATCCCTTATGGGTGCTCAATTGTGGTCAACATTCAAGTTTTTATCTATTACCTTTTGTGTCTGATAAAGCAGATTAACCATTTAGGCAAAGCTTTAACTCCTCATTTCTTTGCTTAAAAAGGGGCTCCCCCTGCCCTACTTCTTTACAAATAAAATATTTACAATACTAGGGAAAAATCAAACAGTTGAACAATTAGTTAATTGGTTCGTTCCCAATAACAGCATTGCCATTCAAAAACTAATTCAGCTAAAAAAATTCCAATAAATATCAGATTTATTCCTGGCCACTGACTCAGTTTTTATCACAACAGTGTATTGTAAAAGCAAACAAAGGAACTTGGCCATTCCAATTCATACAAACAATTTGACAGAAACAAAGAGGAAAAAAATTACTATAATGATGCCACTTCTCACAAAACTACTACAGCAAATTTTATCTGTGTTTCTGTTAGGAAATGGTGTATATGTTTAGGTTGATAATTTAATTTATACATAAAATATCCTAGAAAATCCAACCAAATTCAAGCATCAGCTGTACCAATGATACAAATAAAATTCCAATAATCATCAAGTGGAAGACAGAAACAAAATGTAAAGGAAATAAACTTTATTTAGTGTTACCTTGAAAATCATTCATCCAACAAAAAAATGCACCACAAAGCATGAAACCATAACCATTGCCACCAAAGAAAATGTTTCATTCCCCTTTGGCTGAAACTAAAAGATTTCAGAACACTGCAAAACAGCTTCATGACACTTTAGACAGTCGTGCCTTTGACAGATGAACAGGGTTAAACCAAAGGGAAACATGGTCAAGTTCAATCTTAGCTTTGTCCCTGAGTTTGAGAGTTTGCTGCTTTAGCTATAAAGCAATTAACAGCTCTGACATTAAGGATCTCATTGATAAATAAGAAACCAGCAGACAGTTTCATAGGTCTCTACTTCCTGTCTCTCCTTGCAGTTTCCTGCCACATAAAACATTAAAAACAAAATATCCTGCATCACAAACATCAGTCAACCATCACTGAGCAGCTTACAGATGATGTTTACATGAAGAATGTTCCTTAATTTGCTAATGAGCAGTCATTAAGTCACATTAAATGTCTTCCTGATTCATGTAAAATTGCTTTTGAGACATGAGATTTGCCAATATGAAATATGACAAATCATATTTCCAATGAAATGACACAAATTGTTGTAAGAATGTAACATCTTTAATTCACTGCATTTATATTAAGTAATATTTATGAGACTACACAGGTCACTGTTTAAAGGAGGAGATCTCACATCACCCTACTTATGAGATTACAAGTAGCAGAAGTAATATCAGTGTACAGCTGGGGCTGTAAGAGCAGAATGATTTCAAGTTTCAATTTGTATAAGAAGTTCCTCCATCTCCAAAGCACTTCAGGTGCAGGGCTGTACAAAATTTCTCATTCCAAGGAGTTATAAAAATTCACTGTACAGATTGAGATATTGCTACAGTGGGATCCCAAAGACACAGAGAAAAAGACAGACCTTAACACACAGTCCATAGGTTCAATTGTCTTGATTTTTTTTGTACTACAAACAAGTAAAGGAGAAGCAACTGTTGTAGGCTTTGACCATTCATAATAAAGAAGTTTCAACCCTCTGCAATATTTGAAGCTGTACTTCATAACTAACTCCACACCTGACAGAAAAGAGAAAAAAAAGCAGTAGGATCACTCAGAAGAAATTTAAAAGACAAAGAACTACTGAATTCAATTAAGAAGACAGAATAATGTACAGTTTGTTTAGTTTTGACAGATTTAAAACAGCATAAGAAGAATCAGCAAATCTGTATCTACTCCTTCCAGCCAGGCAATGGAGACAAGTGCCTTTGGCTATGCAAGGCCACTCCTTTCCCTTCACTGTCACATTTTGGCTTCTCTAGGATAATTTTTCAATCACCAAATTCTCATAAAAAGTATCTCTGGCAATGTTTTCCAAGTGGGAATTACCAGAGTTTAGAAAATATTTCTGACTACAAGATGAAGGCCCTGACACTGGAAAGCATTTCAGCCTGGGCACTGAGGTTACCAGAATGAGTTCCACAATACCATTGCAGTGAGGATTTTTTTTTAAACAGTCTGAGGATCTGCAGAGTTGCTACATAATTAAACTAAAAGCTTTCAACTGCACACATTTGTCATCTCTTGACATTTTTTGGTCCATCCAAACATTGCAAAGGGAACACTGATCATTATAAACCTGCCACTTGTACATTCTGAAACTGCCCAGTTCAGCTCTTAGATCAGCAATACAATACACCATTACACCTAAACCAACAGCCTTACATGGAATTTTTGAACTTCTGAACATCCAAATTTCCAACAATTCAAAAAAAAAACAAACAAAAACAATCCAGAGGTTGAGATTGAACAAGAAACAAGATATGAAGAAAACATTCGAACAAAAGGAAGTATTTACTATCCAATAAAGAAATCTTCAATATGCGTAATTCCCTGTAAAAAATCTTATTAAATATATTTAGCATTCCATTGCACAGACAAAATAATTTTTATTGAGACAAGTTTGTTCATGCTGGCATTTAAAATCTCAGACAAACCCAAAAAACAATGGAATGAAAGTAAGAAATTTAATGAGTAATCTTATGAACTGCACCATTAGTGATTGTACTCAACACCTTCCGCAGACAATGCCCAAAACCTCTTCCAGCTAAGGCTTCAGAGTATTTCTGACAAGTTAATCAATGCCCTCAGACATGAAGGATCTGCTGAATGAAATAATCTCACAGAGCCAGCAGGAACACACACTGTGTATTCCATTAATTTACTTGTAAACGTCAGGATTTTCTGTTCCCCACTTTGCACTTCAAAAGACAGCTCAATCCCTCTGTACCACACTGTGTTCTGCTCCACAACACTCACACTGGTGTTGGTCCTTGCTCTAGGGTTCTCCTCAAGCTTTTGGGTATTTTTATGGCATTTATTGTTGTGGTTGGTTCAGGGGGATTTTTCCCTGATCATTTTCTCTCCAGTTAAGCAGCACCCATGCCAAATAAGAGCCTTCTAAATCACGTCACACCTTCCCACGCTGCCCAGTGGCAACAAGGGGAGCTCTCTACATGCAGTCTGTCAAACAGGTCATGTCAGAGGGTGCAGCTTAGATCTTAAGAGGCTTTTTGAAGAAAAGCTTAGAAAAGAATGGTGAATGAAGAGAAAATTATTCACTTCTCTTTCACTGTTCTGACCAGTTCAGAAGACAAAATAATATTCATGTGTCAATTGTTATAATTGTCACTCCCTTATCAATGGTCCCAAACACACATGGAAACCTTTTTTCCATACAGATCTTATGGAAAAAACACAGCCCTTTACTGCAAGCACATACAAGAACTGTTCTGCACAGGAGCAGGTCATGTTCCTTTCTTCAAATAGCGGGAGAGGAACTGGCTCCTGACAAAGTGGATGAGCTTGGTCTCTGTGCAGAACATCACAACGAGGGTTGCTGCAAGGCACAGGGCACCCGTGCTGATGTGGATCAGCCTGGCCATCCAGCCCTTGTCACAGCAGAACAAGGCCTAAAACAAAGAAAACAAGGGATTGCAGGAAAACCAGTCAGCACAAAGTGCATTTACTGTCTCAACAAGAAATAAGGTCCAACACCTCTGTCCAACACACCAACGTCACATCAAGCGAAGCGTGGTTTTGCACATGCACTGACCCTACAATAAATCATCTTCAGGACTCATAACATTTGCTTTCTTAAGTTCTGTCAGCAAAACATAACCATTCAGTAGATATCTGGTAAATGAGGAAGCTGCTGTTATGTGGCATGCAGAAATGTGTAAATTGGGATGACACAAAACTTCACTGGTGCTATCAGGCAAGTCTGCTACTGTACAGCAACATATCAGGCTATTTTCTAACAAAACTGGAAATCTCCCACTCCAAAATATAAAATTCTCCTTTCTCAGGCATAATGGATTTTCAAACTGTCAAATTTTTGTACATTGGAAAGCTCCAGTCCCCTTAATAATCAGCCTGAATAATTACCATCTTGTACTGAATAAATGTGTTAAACATGCTTTCAGCAATTTTTGGTTTTCTTCTAGTTTTGGTTATTACCTGTTTTTACTATAGAATTTTTAATGTCAGTTTCTTGGTGCAACTGCAACATTTCCATTATTAATAACTAAGAACATGGATTAACTATACATATTTTACTTGTCAGATCCACCTTGTACAGGTGGCAGAGAACATTGATACAAAGAATGTCTTATCAGTATATCCTGCCTTTCTGTAATGCAAATCTCTCAGCCTACCCTCAAAAGCCTTTTTACCTAATGGCATTCCTCTTTTTGTGGACACTAAAACCTGGCAGCAGTATGACAGTGAGAGCAGAGAGAAAAGAGCTCACCTCTGAGAAAGCAGTGACCACTGCACTGATGATGTAAACCAGCAGCAGAGCTGGTGAGGGCAGCAGGCCTGTCAGGGGTCTGTGGGTGCTCTCTCTGAAGTAGTGATAAATGTAGTGGGTGCTGTGAGCTATTCTGATGCCCATGTTGAAGCAGTTGGCAAGGATAAAGCCCATACTGCCATACCAGTGGGTCAGGAAATACGAGATGCACAGAAATATGAAAGACAAGGCCAGCATAACAAAATTGTACCTAGGGAAAAGAAAAAAAAAGAGCTAATTTAACAATGCATGCAGTTACAGCATTCATTTACTAATGACCTTTTATTTTCTAACATGAGTAACAGAATTTCTCTTACCATCTTCTAGTGAAAATAAATTTGAGAAATGTGATGATAAAAAAATCATTTGAAAGAAAATGCATCAGCCAAATTAAACCAAGAACTACATTATGTGAACAAAATTCTATTACACTAATCAGCTGTGCACTCATTGCAGAAAATCAAATTTAATAACAATTATTAGTAATGTAAAAACTTGTGCATTTTTTGCTATTTTATGTTGAATGCTCAAGAACAAATCGACACTTTATTTAATTTCTGTTACAAACAGTGACTTGGAAAACTAGTGCACATTTTAAAGGGGGTGTGAAAGCAGCCCTTGCTAAGTCAAAAAAGCTCCCACTTTCATTGTGGAAAATAGACCTCACTGAAATTAATTTGAAAGGGCCACATGAGGGACAGCCTAAACAAAGAACCAGGAAACAATCCAGGCTGGAAGGGCTCTCAGGAGGTCACCTAGTGCAACCTCCTACAAAGTAATAAACCACGGGATTCACACCCACCGCCTGGATCATTCCTAAGTGTACGTCCAGTACCTGTACATGAAAAATGTTAATAGATGCAAACTTTCAATACATCAAGTGATTGTCTTAGAAAGTGTAACTTCAAGCTCATCTGTGCAGAAAACACACATTCAAATTACTTTACCAGTTAGTGATGTGCCAAAAGCTAAATTAACTATTTCTTAGTTTCTTACCTTTTTACCCAAACCTTCAACTTTTGCTAAAGCTTCTACATCTAAATCTAAATGCGGACAACCTAGCAAGGAGTTGCTTTTCTGTGGGGCATGATATTATCTGTGCCAATTTCAAAAGCACCAATTCCTTTTTAAGGTCAGCACAAATAAATTTACAGGAACATTTTGGAGACACTGTTTCCTACCTGTCCACTTCTTCTTTGCACATTAAGGCAAATGTAAAACATTCTGTTACTCCATTGACAGCAAGAAACAGGACATACAACGAGTAACACCGGAGGAGATCTGGACCTAAAAAACACATTAGAAAGACAAACAGTTAATGATTTATTTTATCAAACCACTTTGTTTTTACAGGCACTGATACTAAGAGATAGAAGTTGCAATGTTAATACTAATAATGGAAGCTTAAGTTTATTTGAACAAGTTTCCTGTCTAGATCTCTTGACAAGAAAACAAACAAGGTGAAGGATTCTGATGAGCTAAATCACACATTTCAATAGTGGTTTCACAGGAAAAAAAACCAAACTGCTGATTTACAAAAAAATCATAATAACTGTAGGTTTTTTTTTCCTGAAGAGTGGTGTTTTAAAACCAGGTCTATAAATCTTTACCTGTTCCAGAACTGAGCATTGAACCTCCATAAATATCCAGAGCCAGCTGAGAATAGGCATAGCCAAAAACAGTGATGGTGAAGCCAATCAGGAGCACAAGTTTCAGCAGCAATTCCAATACATTTGCAGCCATAGCAACGTCATCCTGAAAAAAACCATAGTAAATCACATGAACCAAAATCAATGTAATAATAGCCACTCTGGTGGAGAAATGCTACTTCAGAGAAACAAATCAGTTTGTATTGTGTATAAAGGTGTGAAATGTATCCTTTGTCATTGAATTATTCACACACAATGTCTTGGCAACGTTTTTTACATATTTATTATTCCACCATTTTTTTAGTTCTACACACCAGGTAGGTTTTATATAAAATAAATACACACAGACACCTCCCTTAACCCACCAAGGACCTACAGGATTTAATTGTGTGTTGATGTGCAATTAGCAGGACTGTTACAGGCTGACCTTCATGAGTGATCAAGAATATTACTCTGTGGAACAAAGCTCTTATTCATTAATCCTCCTCATATAACTCAAACATACATAAAAAATCCAGTTCTTTTCCACCCAAAGCTGCACTCTTCAGAAACATTATTTAACATTATGCTGATATAAGTATATCAGCAATATGTTATACTGTACTTATACTGATATAAGTAAATA
Source organism: Pseudopodoces humilis (assembly GCF_049639895.1). Lineage (NCBI taxonomy): Eukaryota > Metazoa > Chordata > Aves > Passeriformes > Paridae > Pseudopodoces > Pseudopodoces humilis. The sequence continues at coordinate 5,591,692 of NC_142212.1, read as the reverse complement.
AAGTATTTCCAGATAGTATTTATTTAATAGATTTAATGATTTAAATAATGGCTTGCTACATCTGGAAACACACAGTAGAGTAGGCTTTCCATCACACTGTTTGGAGCAGCTGATGTTAACTTTATTGATGCAAGGCAGCCACTGCATATATGCACTATGCCACTGCATATATTAATTTCTATTTCATTAACATTTTACCTATTCTCTTTTCTTTTTGGTCCAGCCTCACTCAACATTTTTGTTCTCCACTTTTCAATTTTAACAGCCTCGATACTGAAATTTAAACACACATTTCTGTCCGTCACACTTCTGTGATGCAACTTATCTGCAAAAAAAGAAATCAAGCATTTGACATGTAATTAATCCGAGATAAACATACCTGCTTCTGATCCTTTACAGTCTTCCCTCTTTCCAACACTTTAGCAAAAAATACATAAAAGCTCTCCTCAATAGGCAAAAAGATAAACCTGGCCACCAGTGAACCAAGGTTATTCACAATATCATATACACCTTAAAAAAAAAAAGAAATCTCAGAGTTTTAGACATATTTTAATATGAAGTCTCTAATAACAACACGAATTCTAATTTAACATCTCCAAAAAAAGAGAAAACAGATGGTATTTAGTACAACATTAAAGCAGTATTCTGCAAAAATTCCGACAGTCAAGCAACTACAGCTTAAAATTGCAAGGTTTGCCCACAGCAAATGTAAGACAAAATCTAGAACAGCACCAAACCACACTTAAAATTCTTGCTGTAGAAGAATATAGAGGATCCTGATAAAGTTCACTGAATGAGAACAGGAATGTAAAGGTTTACTGGTACAGGAGAAGAGAAAGATATACATCTAGTGAATGTCCCATCCCATGGCAGGGGGGTTGGAACTAGATAATTTTGAAGGTCATTTCCAACCCAGGCTATTCTATAATTCTATTATCTTAAATTAAAGTTCCCTGAAATGCATCTCAAAGGCTTTGAAACATTCTCAGATTTTCAAGCTGTCTTCAAACACTTTAAGTCATTTTCAGAACCACATGAAGAGCAGTGACTAAAAAAACTCTGCCACCATTCCACAATACCATCACACTTACCCTGATCTCCAAAATTTAAGACATTCAAAAAAGTCATCACATATCGTTCACCTGTAATTTCAAAATAAAAAACTTCAAAACAAGCCCCAAAATCTTTCCCAATACTTGTTCAGGCACTTCCAACACTAAGTACTCAAGAGACAAAGTCAAATGGGACAGCACCTAATTCTGAAAACCCTCAAAAACTCCATTCAAGTTGCCTCATCTTCCCCCACCCAAGTTTTCTGAAGCTTTTAAGTCAATTTTGTAAACAGTTTTCATGAGCCCTCTTCCCTCACACTTCTATGTCAAGCCTCACCCTCTGTCAAAATCTGTTTCAAGAAGGATTGTTTGAAGAAACTCCAAGTCAAGCGTGCTTCCTTCCAGTTAACAAAGGTCTGCAGAAAAAAATATGAAATGTAACAAATGTGATTGAAATTACAGAGTAGAAATAGAAAACAGCAAGACAATGCAACACTGTAGGGTAGCTCTAACTGCAGTGGTGAGGAAACCCACAATGCCACAGTTACTAACCACTAATGTAAAGTATTGCTGAATTCAAGCACAACAACAACATTCAATCAACATCACTGATCTGGCAAAAACTGATTCCCTTGTTGAAAAGCAATGTTGCTGCAGACAAAGTACCCACATAAGAGCATTCTACAGAAAATACAAATCAAGTTTAGAGTTAGGAAAAAAACACCCAGGGTGTTTAACATGCCAGTATAACCTTCATCCTCACTGGAGATGTGAATTTTTTACTGCTCTTCAAACTGTCCTTATAAGACTTGCAACCAAGAACCACCTTTGTATTTTATATCTGTAAATCTTATCCACAGTGTTGTCTTCCTCAATGAGTCTTTTAATTTCCTTCTTTGCCTCATTTTTGTTTGAGCAATATTTGAGTGTCTCTAGGATGCTGTGGAACATTCATGGTTATTTTGTGAAGAGATCAAAGTGCCAAAATCCATTGTCACATGGAAAAGAAACCAGTTTCTTTTCTGCCTCAGATTCAGTGATAGCTGGTCATTCCCCTGCACAGTGCAGGTGGTCTATCTCCAGTTAATGTCTATTAATATTTTGCACAACCCAAGTCACCAGCAACAAACAAATAACCTCAAAGAGTTCAAGTTTCATGATGTTTTTCTGACAATAATTTTACTAATACAAACTTCAAGCACAATTTCTATGTAATATTTTTTTACTTAATCTATCATATCTTCTGTAGTGCAAAAATAACCCCAAAACAACTCAATTTAACTCCCCAGTCTAAAAGCAACATACAAAGTTCCCTCACGTGAGATTTTAAGAAGAAGATCAAGAAATAAATTGCACAACTTACCTCATCTTCCACAAAGCTAGGTAATAGAGCTTTCACTCTAGCAACTGGAAATGACTTCTTTGTGGCTTCAGGAGATCCCAAAAACACCACAAAATAAATTACATAGCACATTACAAGAACACTGACATATAAAAGCTGGGAAGATCAGGAAGGAGAGAAGAAAAACAGTGAAACAAAATTAACTTAGAAATGCAGAATTATATACTATGTGAAAATACAGTGAGAAGAAAATGTAAGTAGTCTGCGCCTACGAAATATTAAACTAGGTATTTGAACAGCTCTTAAGAATGCTGTTGATCTTTTCATCTTTTTGTAACCTGTAGGTTACCATAGACCTTTGCTAATTTTCATGTTGTATTCAGCATTTTTAGATCATTGAAGGTCCAATTATAAAGCAATTACTCAATCAAAAATCAAGCTGACAGCTACTGCCTACATCTCTTACTTCACAGAACTTCATAGAACATTTCCAATTTCCATCAGTTATAAGTGATCTACAACAGCCAGGGCAAAAACTAAAGGAAAAAAATTATCCCTCCTTCACTGTCATCAAGAAAAAGTTTTAACCTGAATTAATTGCATTTGATTAGCACCTTCTGATAAGGTAATGCAGGTTGGTGGTACAGGCTGATAAAGTTTGGTGTGATTAGAATAACACAACCTTATTTGCAAGACGTGCCTTCACAGATGGAAGGTGTTTCCTTGTACTTCCCTTTAACTCTGTGTCAAAGCACCAAGTCAATAATGAGTATAAGGAAAATACCAAATAATAACTCTAAATCTTAAACCTCCCAGGAGCTTTTTCTCTCAGCTCCCCAAAGTTCTTCATAGCAGGCTAAATGTCAAAGCAAAACTAAAATTCAGCTGAGAACAAAGGGAACTTACCTGAGCCAAGGAAAAAATGTAAAGGCCCCAGTGAGGATAAAGGATTACTAGAGTAACCGTCAAAATGCATTTTGACACTACTGAAAGGCTTTCAGCAATTACCTTCAAGAAATAAAACAGAGAAGGGTTATTTTCTGGCAACCTAACCATGTGCACAAGCTTAAAATATATACATTTAATGCACAAAATTCATGTAGGAATGCATGATTTTCAAAGTCAGTGTGACTTGATTGCAGTTTCCACTGAGCTGGCCAGTTTAGATTGTCATTTCTCTGTAAGTTTTCTATTCTAGCATTCCACAGTTCCTCCTTTGCATTTTCTCAGTCCTTTGTACTGGATACAAGGGAGAAAATTTTGCTTGAGACTGTCATGTTCTCAATAGATACATTCCACAATTTTATGTAGAACTGTGAAAGCAGTATGTCTCTCCCTCCAATCAAAACCTATGTTTCAGGATTTAATGAATTTGAAGGTAATAATGTAATGTAATGTTGGTAATAAACCAACTTGCTTGGTTAATGGGTACAAATTCCTGGATATGTTACAAACAGGCCATGCAGTGCTAAATAGTACACACAGGGGGTTTATGTGCTTGAATATACAAAGATCCAAGTCAATAATCTGTTCTTTTCAGTAAAGATTCCCCCCACATGCATACACCCCATGGACTTTACTAACCTTAAGTCTCACAAACAAATGAGCTTGTGCTAAAACCCAGAATGGTTCTCCCAGGAGTTCAATAATGGCAGAAAGACCAAATGCCACTACACCAGCCTGATAGTGAGGAACCACAGAAGGGTCAGGTACTTCAAGCAAGTGTAGCCAGACTAAGCCCAAGATAAGAGACCAAAAGACACCAAGAGGGACTCTAAAAAGTTAACATAAAAACTAATTAATGGAAATGTTACTTCAGCAGGAAAAAAACCAAACACAAAACAAAAATTGAAAACCAAAACAACACAAAGAAAATTAGATTATAATATCACATATGGCCACAATGATTACACAAAAAAAGCCCCTGAGGAATTCATTCCCATTGTTACCACACCAAGAATGAATATTTTCCTCTGTAATGAACACCCTTAAGGCACTCTCTGCAAGATACAGAAAACATTTTTCTAAGTTGTCCATTTTCTACTTCAGAGACATAAGTTTAAATATCTGCATTTTTGTGCCTTAGGACCAAACAATTCTGATCCCACATCAGCCTGCACATCCTTATTCTGCTGACACTGCTTCAGAAACACAGAGCTTCTGGCACAGTCTATCAAGTTTTAAATCACTGGAGAAAGATCTCTTTGACCCTCGCACTATCAGACCCCTAATATATTTGGCATCAAGCTCCTAAAATACATTTCAGATGCTTCACCAAAGTTAACCTTCATCTGAAGTTTTGCTTCTCTACAAGGAAAAATTAAAACAAAAAAAGATGCACACAGTCAATGTCGTCTCTGTCATTTAAAGCTTGTTTGAAAGGCTATCACACAGCAGAAAGCTGAGTACCGTACAGCTTAGAGAACAGAAACAATAAATTTTAAATATTAGCATTAGACCTCCCCCTGACAGGGACAATCCTTCTGCTTCATACCTGGATGCAGATGACCACACATAACCCCCCATTCTTGGGCCAGATCCAGATAAGAGCTGGGCAGTTCCAGGGAAAGTCAGGTGCCCCAGTGGGAGAATACTATTTTATCATGCAGGGGTAGTTTTCCACCATATCAGGCAGGTAAATTTACTGCCCAGTCCAGTTGAAGCTACACAGCAGCTAGAGCTAACAGAGGGAGAGAGCAGAGAGAACCAGGAACCAGAAGGGAGAAACAAGCCATAAAATCCACTTTACTGCACCGTATGATTGCTTGTTGCAGCATCCTGTGGACTTGTAAGCTGTTCTGCTATAAACAGCACCACAGCTAAAAGAAGCAACCCTACTTCCTCCCTGTTGTTTCATTCCAACTTTCACCTTTTCACATCTCTCCAACCCAAAAATTTATGTTGCAGGTTCACAAATGCATATCAGGTAATAAAAGAACAAAACTGAGCAGGAAGAAAAAGCAAAGTATTTGTGCAACAGGGTTTTCCTTCAACAGCTACAACCTAAATGAAACTCAAGTGACAGAAGAAATGGCACTTTTGGCAATGAACTTCCTCATGTGCTCCAACAAGAAATCAAGTCTGTAAATGCTAAAGCACCAGGCTTGAGCAACTCCCTACCTCAGTCCTATATAAGAAACATGACTGAGGCTTCTAAATGCTGAAATAATTACCTCAGTTAATAAACACTCCCTCTCATTCTGTGAGCTCTCAGACAAGAACAAGAAATTCTAAGGAAGTAAACTTTTAAAGGTATCTTACGTCAGCCACAAGAGATTAATTGTTTTGGCCCAGTTTCTCTTGGCACTTCCACTCAAACAAGCTCTGCGAAATGCCTCCCTGGCGAGGAAGACAACTGTTGAGTACAGCAGAGTCAGCCTAAGGGGGTGAAAAGGAAAAAAAAGAAAAAAAAAAAGAGAGAAAATTATTTCTTTTCTATAGATTGTAAATCCTTCATGTGGTAGTATCACAGATTTTACACATGACTACCTGGCAGACAATTCTTACAGGTGTGCAAGCATGGTTATATAAGCTAAAATTATCACCATCTCCTAAAAACAGAGAGAAAGTAATTTCGTGTGACCATTCAAATGGCAAGAATACATGCTGCAGACCAAATATGAAGATACAAAGTCTATCCTACAGGAAAAGTACATTGTATCTAGCTTTTCCTCTGCAAACCAACACTTTAAACACAAAAACCAGGCCAGTGCTACCCGTGTTTCAGGCCAAAACAGACCTGGGGAGGCATGAAATGATCAAACACTGCGACACAGCCAACAGCAGATTGCAGAGCAATAATCAGAGCATCTCCAGTGACAGGGCACAGACCAGCACGGAGCACAAGCTGTGCCCCGCAGCCCCACCAGCCCCGGGACGCCTCAGGGGTGCCCGCTGAGCCGCCTCCCCTCACCTGACATTGACCACGCCGATGAGCTCCCGGGAGAGGTAGCGCAGGGTGAAGGCGTTCAGCCCGAAGGTGATCACCCGGAACAGCACCTGTGAAAGAAGCCGCACGGGAAGCACCTGCGGCGCCCCGCCGAGCAGCAGCAGCAGCAGGAGGAGGAGGAGGAGGAAGGAGGGAGGGACGGCCCCGCACCTGCAGCAGGGCGCTGGACGAGGCCAGCCGGGCGGTCTGGCCCAGCACGTCCTGCGCCGCCATCGCCCCGCTCCCGCCGCCAGGAAGTGGCGCGGCCGCCGTCGCGCCGGATCCCGTCAGCGGGGCGGTACCGCCCGGCCCGGCCCGGCCCGGCGCTGAGGGGACGCGGCGGGACCGCCCGGCCCGGCCCGGCGCTGAGGGGACACCAGACGACAGGGCGGGACACTGAGGGGACACGGCGCGGAGGGTGGCGCCCGCGACAGAGGGCGAATGGCCAAGGAACTTCAGCCCGCCAAAACCGCCACAGCCCCGGGTTCCTCCGAAGCCAGCCCAAAACTGGAGCCTGGGTACGGGAGGAGATAGCGCGGTCGATGGGGTAACATTCAAAAAGCGCTGTTTTCCAGAGATTGCTGAAAAACCTTGCGAGTTCCACCCATCCCTTTCTAAACTGAGGGCAAACGCACCGGCCCTCCCTGACCTAAGGAGAAACACAGCCGAAACGGAGGGAAAACACATTCGCTGCAGAAAGGGGAAAGGATCTTCATTCTCTGGAGAAAAAAAAAAAAAAAAAACCAAAAAAACCAAAAACCCAACACACACACAACCACAAAAACAACCAAAACCCCCCAACCAAATAACAACAAAACCAAGCCAAAAAACCCACCACATAAAACCCACACCAAATGCATCCTCAAACACCAAGATGCAATTTAATTGCAACAGATTGGATTTGATAATATAGTGCATTGAAGCCTTCCAAACAGACAAGACTTTGGACTCGGTGTAAGTCAGGAGAGTTCCAGACTATTTTGGATCACTGTTTAAGCAGTGATATATAAAAAGATTCTATCATTCTGTGTTACAGAACATTCCCTTCAGAGGCACGGCACTTCCAGATCAGAGGTCACATTTTTCTTAGCAATGCTAGAGTTGAACTGAGATTTTTCCTGTCTAAAAGCAGCAGCTACAAAGAGCATGGAGGAGGGAAGTATCTAAGCCCTACTTGATTACAGCTTTTTAGTGACAGACTATGAACAGCAGCAGTTTAAATCAGAGTCTTCAGAGAATCTGGAGAAACAACCAAAATTATTCAACCTCATGCAAAGCAGCAACCTCTTCATCAGTTGTCTTCTGTATGAAATCTCCTCCTCTGAACCATTTCACCCATCACTTTATTCCTTCCATGTTCAGAGTAAAGTTTTCCAGCCTGCTTTTCCTCCTCAATTGGTCATTTTTTCCTAATAACATTATTTAAATAATCTGGAAGTGATGTATAGATGTAGATGTTTGTGGCAGAGAAGTATATCCTATGATAAAAAAAACGCAAACCAACAAAAAAAATCAGAAAAAAATAACAAAAAGGGATTGTTTTCTCGTTGTAAATTTAGGGACATTGTCCTGCCTCAGACTCCAGAGTTTCCTCTTGTGGCAGTAAAGGGCTACAGCAGAAATGAAAAAAAAAGACCTCTAGTATGTTAGTGCCAGTCTCTATGAGAGGATGAATTGGGAGGATTAAAACCCATTATAAACTACCAGATAAGCTAAACAGGGAAACAAAAATGCAGCTGAGGAGCATGAAGCATGCACCATAGAACTGTTAGGGTTGGAAAGGACCCTTGAGATCAGAGAGCCCAACTGATAACCAAGCACTGCTAGGTCCACCACTGAACCATGTCCCTAAGCACCACATCTATTAGGTTTTGAAATCCCTTCAGGGATGGCGACTAACACTCCCCTGAGCACTTGTTCCAGTGCTGTTTTGTTGAAGGCATTTTTCCTAATATCCCATCTAAACTTCCCCTGGCACCACTTGAGGCTGTTTGCTCTCATCTTATTGTTTGTTACTTGGGAGGAGAAACAAACACCCACCTGGCTGAAAAAGCCTCCTTTCAGACAGTTGAGTGATAAGGTCTCCCTTGAGCCTCCTCTTCTCCAATCAGTTATCTGCTGCCTCTGCAGCTACTCCTCATAAGACTGATGCTCCAGATCCCTCAACCATCTTAATTTCCCTTCTCTGGGCACACTCCAGCATCTACCAACACTCCAGTAAGAAAGACTCATGTTATTTTGTCTCTACACATAACCATTTCCGTGACAAAATGGGGTAACTTCAAGGACTAAAACGTGAGGATTCACTGCGCTACTGGAGGCAGTGGTCTGACCGTTTCAGGCATCTGCCACGGGCAACAGTAAGTGACAAAGAGCGGAGTTTTGTTGGACAGTTTGGCTTGTCACCTCGTAAAGCCGAAACAGAAACAGCTGCAAAACCCGAGGGGGGTGGAAAAAGAGGAGGAATAATTGTGACTCCTAGCAGTTTTTATAGGAACCAGCTTTGGCACGCGGCGCGTGGGCATTGCCGCGGTTCGGCCGCGCGGTGGCGCCACCGGCCCCGCCACGGCCTGGACGGGACGGGCGCTTCCCACCCCAGCGGCCCCTTCCGAGCTCTGCTGCGGGCTGGGACCGAGCTACAGCCGGAACAGCCCGACTGGTGCTGGAAACGGGACTCAGCAAAAGTCCATCCCACAGCAAGAGCAGAATTTCTTAGAACAGCCTAGATTGGAAGGGACTTTAAAGCTCATATTGTTCCAGCCCACTGCCATGGGCCGAGACCTTCCAAGTTGCTCCAAGCTCCATCCAATCTGGTTTTCAACACTTCTGGAATAGGGCAGCCACAGCTTCTCTGGGAAACCTGTGCCAGTGCCTCACCACTCTCACAGTAAAGAGCTTTTTCCTAATATCTAATCTAAACCTACTCTCTGTGTGAAGCATTCCCCCGTGACCTGTAACTCCACACTCTTAAGTCTCCACCTTTCCTGTAATTCCTTCAGGCATTGGAAGGTCACAGTTAGGTTACCCCAAAACCTTCTCTTTTCCAGGCTGAACAACCCCTGTTCTCTCAGCCTTTCCTTATGGCAGAAGTGCTCCATCCCTCAATTTATCTTGACATCTTGGTGGCCTCCTCCTGATTGTTTCCAGCGGGTCCATATCCTTCCTGTGCTGTGGCCCCAGAGCTGGATGTAATGTTCCAGATTGGTCTCACCAGAACAGAGCAGAGGGGCAGAATCCCCTCCCTCCCCGACTGCCCACTGTGCTTTAGATGAAGTCCAGGACACAACTGGTTTTCTGGGCTGTCAGTAGATATTGCTGGCTCATGCCCAGTGTCCCATCCACCAGCACCCTCAAGTCCTTTTCAAAACATAAACTGACCTATCAGCTAACTGAATTTTATTCACAACTATGCCTGAATAGGCTTAACAATGGAGTTGACAGAAAATGCTTGCTTTTAGTAACATAATTTGAGAAGAGGTACAAGTTGAAGGAGGACCAAGTTACTGGACTGGCACAGTGTCACAAAAGCTCCATGAGAACATGAAGTCAAAACAATTGCTCTCTGATTCCCACAGCAGGCAATGCCCACTTAAAGCATTCCTACATCTTCTCAGCACAACATTCTCCACTTTTGGCTGCCCTCAGGCAACTAGTTTGTGATGGGATACTCTAAAATAGTTCACTTAACAGCAAAGGAGGAAAGATTACTACAGAGATTTTCACATACAGAGTTAGCCTGCATCTGGAACTAAACTAGGCTGGATTTTCCTCCAGCACAGACCACACACTCGTTGATTTCGCACAATGGGACTGTTTTTATTAGAGGTATGTGAAACCTGCATGTCACAGAGAACCCCTTTGATCTACACCAAAATTTAGTTAGTCTGAAAAGAACATACAATGTATATGCAGGCTTTAGAATGAGCTGGGACTGTTCCTTCAGAATTTAAAACATGGAAAATTCTTGTCTTTCAGTAGCTTGGTATCTGTGTTCCACTTGGGGAATTTGGGGCAATTAATTATCCAACTAACAAGGTATTTCAGGATGAAAAGTGGACTTTGACTTCAAATCACAACTTTTTTATAGACCAATAGTAACCCAGAAAATTTAAAACTTGTTAAGACAATTTGAGACCTTCCATAGTATCACCTCCCTCAGAGAGGAATTCCTCTTCTACAAAAATATTTCCCAAAATAAAGACAAAGTGAGATTGGGAAGCAGGAACATATTGAACATATTGAATCATTGCAGAACTAAAATCAAACCCATTATAAAGGATCATTACAATTTTGTATTTTATTAATCCAAATAAATGCTGCATTTTAGGGTTAGTAATATAAATTAACTTCTTCATTTTATTTGAGGGTTTCCATTCCCTTTAAGGTCCCTTGAGGACTTAAGCTAGAAAATCAACTGTGCTATGAAATCATAGGCAGCTCAACCTCCTGGAATAGTGCATGATGTAACACAAAATGACAGACTGGGCTGTGAGCTAAAGACTGTAGATTTCTGCGGCTGCTGAAAAAGCTTTCAAGTCAGGACTGATTTTGGAAACAAGCAAAACAAATACTCAAAACCCCTGGTGCTGGCTGAGTAACCTTCCCCCTCGATGTCACCCTGTCCAGCTGCTTCAGGGCACAGAGCCCAAGACCCCCGCAACCCAGGGAGCAGCCCAGGGGTGCTGCTGCTCCAGCCAGCCCTGCTCTGTGCCCCTGGGCTGGAGGGGAAGCCCTGAGGGCAGCATGTCCTGCATTAAAGGGTGGATGCACTCTGCTCCTCCCATCCCTCTGCCCACATCTGCATTCTGTCCCATGGATCCCAGTAAAGATGAGTGGTGCACAGCTGGAGCTGTGGGGTACTGCTCTGCAATCCCCCCTCTGGCCTTTTTCAGGGGCAATGGTCCTTAACACAGCTGCTCTACCTCTGCTGCAAGTCCACATTTTGCCATTTCATTACTGAGGAGAAAATAATTTGTTCCTGGATGGCAAAAGGTTACTTTTCCTGTTCTGCTCAGAAGTCTTGTGCCAGTAGAGGCCAAATGATGTTGTCTGGTTTTCTTTTCAGAAAGAAAGCATGGAAGACATCAGTGTGTTTGTTTCTGATCATATAAAGCTTTTTCCTTTACAGGAATAACTAGGAGGTTTGAGTCAATGCAAAGTCACATGGAGACTTACCAGACTAGGCACTAAATCTCATTAAGCTTCCTTCTCTCCTCTGAGCATCCCTCTTGGGTCAGAGATGTATCCAAGCTTGGGGATGCAATATTTCCAATGCAGTACAGAACTGCAGGAAGAAAAAGAAGAGAGTCACGGGCCATTCACCAGCAAAGGACACATTAGGAGTTAGTGCTGTGCCAGTTTTTCTTCCCTCCAACCAAAGTTTCCCCGAGAGGTCTTTTTAGATTAGTTCCACAGGCCTTGTGCACTGAGCTGATCTCTATGAGAATGTTAAATGGTTAAACAAAAATTAGCTAGTTGTTTTTTTTTTTTTTTTTCCTGGCTGCATTATTAGTTCAGCAAGGATTTAATTTATGTCCTTTCTTTGGGATAAAAGAATAAAGGGACTTTTTGAAGAATGCAAAGAAGTGAGTTTTTCTGTGATATGAAACATTTGAAAAAAGAGTGTCTCAGATTTACAGCATAGCTTTTGACTTTGTAGTGTTCATTTTGCCTCATACATTTTCACTGTGCCTTTAACACACTGTTTATATGTAATTTGATAACTGTTTTTGCAGCCTTATTTTAAATTGTAAATTCAACTCTTATTTATCGAAATATTGTACATATAGAGGACTAACACTTTCTTATATATGAAATAATATAACAAACCAATGTTCTACTCAAGGGAAAGGCAAAAAAAAGTAGCAAAAATACAAGTCATAGTAAAATATCAAAAATGAGATAGTGCTACATTTTTAATAACTGCTAAATAATTGACCTGCATACTTCACAGTATATTAGGCAAATTTTAAGAAACTGTATGTATTGATTAGAAGAGCAAAAACAAGTGTTCTGCACAATGTTGTCTGCTTCCAAAAAGCTTTTTTTTTTTTAACCTCTTTGATTTAGAAATCTGTGACATTCAACAGACATTTTAAAGAACTACAAAAAAAAACACATCACCTTCTGGTTATTTAATCTGGAAAAGCAATAAATTACAATATTTTGTACAAGAACTGGCATTCTCCTTGCTTAGAATTCATGCAAAATTAATTCTAAAACACATACATAATCAATTCTTCACCATCTTAACTGTCCTTTGTGTTCTAAATACAAAGATTTTTTTTTGTATATATTTATATATGTTCAGCTGAAGATGATTTCTGTCTTGACTTCTTCACAAGTAGAAATTCCAGCCACTTTTGCTAGGATCTGCATAACTGTCTTACCTGTCACATGACTGGCTTAGGAAATTTGTATCAGCCCCTCTCACTCTGAACACTGGTAGACAATTTATCTAATTGCTGTGTGCTTTAGAAGCCTATCAATATATGAAATAGGAAAACTACAACAGAACAGCTCTTGATCTTTTTGGAACATAATCAGAGATAAGAAGTTCAATTGAAGATTTTTTCTTTTACCTTGCAAAATCTCACTGCCTTCACTTACTGCTCGTGTCAGTTATGCACAACTTCAGCTATCACTATGATCCAGATTGTTTCTGGATTGTAGGACATCCCAAATCCTACCCTGCAAACCTGAATTATAAAGGTGGTGATGAGCAAGTGCTGAGGCAAAATGTACATTTTTCCTCCTTCCTATGCATTCTGTAAGATGAACCCCAGGGTAACACTTGCTGCTGCAGGTACGGTGCCAATGCATTGCTGGTGAACAGACAGAAGAGTTTTCTGGTTAGAACAGCCAGAGTAAAGGTACAGGAACACATTTTACAGCTGTGAGCACTCGCACTTGAAAATTCTTTACTAACTAGTGCTTGGCATCTTTGCACTACAAAATCATTACATGATTCCAGGCTGCTTCCCTTGAGAAAAAATGTAGTCAAAAGAAAGAGAGGTGCCAAAATTCTGTACAAGAAATTTCTGCTTGCTGTACAAACGTATATTTACCAACACTATTTGCTTTAATAGTGATGTAGAAATAAGGCTCTGATCATTAAAACACTTCACAGCTGCCAAGTATTCAAGCAGAATGATCCTCTTATATTTTAGAATTCAACAAAAAGTATTATTAAACTTGCTTGGACCTCAGCATGATTTGTCTATGAAATAACCTTAAGACTTAAAATCAACAGTTACAATAACTCAATGAACACAGTAAAATATACACTGTGGAAGAACACAACTGGCAAGAACTTCTGAAGTACATATGAGAGGAATTTGGATTCTGAAAATGCACTGAATGCAAGGTACTCTTGAAAAATATTCCAGTTTCTCATTCCTTTTTTCTTTTTTTTTTTTTTAGTCACCTGGAGCCTTTTGAAGGAGACAGAGACATGCAGGAGTTGTACTTGACAACCAGGAGGATATAACACAAAAAAGTGGTTTTGTTACTCAAGGTAATTCAGTATCTAGGAGGAGAAGAATCACTTCATGCAATGCCTTATAAAGTTTGAGAATGCAGAATTTGTGACTCACCACACACTGCCTTCAAACTACGTTCATACAATATTATATAAAGCTGTGCACGCTCACCTGTCAAACAGAGTTAATTATGAGTCAGGTATCTCCACATCATTCACTTCCTTCTCACTTGAGAGCTGACTCTCATTCTTTACTGAAATAACCCCTCTCACAAGACAGTGATTAGTCTGACAAATGGATAGAATAAAATACCTTCAGCCTCTTTATGGGACCTCCTCTAGCATTCATGACAGCTACAGCTAAGTGCAATACATTTTTTGGATTCCTCTTATTCCTTAGTGGCAAACAAGGAATGTCTTAAATAAGACAATCCCAGTATATGTTTACCTATTCAGCTTCAGAAACTCCCACATTATCCTTCAACATTTAAAATTCACTTTCAGTACAAAACCCTAAAATATTGGGGAAAAAGAAACCTCACTAGGAATATGGGGAGCAGAATACTGTGCCCAGCAGAGCTTTCTCAATTAAAAATAAGGGAAAAGGAAAGCTCCTATTTCACCTTCTAGTGGGAGATTATCTAAACATATCCCTTTGATATAGGGGAACAATATTGAACACTAAAATCATCTCTGCCTTTAATCCAGATGTGCATAGAGTCAAGTCCCTCAGCTTCATTGCCTCCATCTGGATCAAGAACATGACTTTATTGGATGTCTCTGTTCAGACAAAATTATTCTCCCCAAGCCCAAGGAGGCCCAAGGTCATACAACTCACCTTGAAAGTCCTGTTGTCAGGGCATTAGGAGCAAGGCTCCACACTCCAAGTTTAGCTGCACTGCCACCCTCGCTGGCTCAGTCTCTAGACTTATATGGAACAAACAAACACAGGATGGCTGAGCTCTGAGGACACCAGCTGTCCTCAAACATCACAGTTATGGTGACAGAAAAATAGAAAAGACAAATGAGATTAGTCATCACATGAGACACACTTCTACAAGTCTTCGAACACGAGATCTTGTGTCATACTAACAACATTAGGGGATTTCCCCACTTTGTCCCTTAAGGAGATTGCAATAAAAAAAACTCCCCTCTCCTTTCCCTACTAAATAACCTGCTTTGTTTTATTTTCTCTTAAAGACATTTTGTTTTCAGCTTTGCCAATCACTCTGAGTTTGTGTGCTAAGCAGTCATGTAGAAAAAAATATTTTTCTTTGTTCAGCCAAGTTAATAAGTGTATTACAACTGAACCATGCTGTGTCAACAGTTTGTGTGTAACTTGGAAAAAAAACCCCAATATATCCACTCTCACTGCTAATACTGGTTGAGGAGGTGATTGTTTGGCCTTTTTTTAAGGATCAGGTATATTAGGCTAAATTCCCAAATGGCATAAACCCCCTAAAAATAATAGCTGCCAACTGTTTCTTCAACTGGGCTATGTGCTTTTGCTTCTTGTCTCCCTCTGTGGGTTCATGGTTTAGTTGCAGAGAGAAAAAATTGTCTATTTACAACAGAAGATGTTCTCATCCATTAATGTATTCCTGACCACAACTAAATCCTGGTGAAAAGATTCCTTTGTAGTACTGTGAAGACTAATTTGGGCATAAATTATTAGGTAGTTTACACTGAAATACATGAAGTCTAGCTTTAAAATGATTGGAAATGTATTCTAGACACATCCCATGGGCTATGTTTCAATCGTTGAAAATTGCATGAGGGCTGCATGGGCACCTTAGTGCTTGCATGTCTATATTCACTATACTTACCATGTTCCTAAGAATTTATGCTGTGGACAGATCTGTACATCCTACCAGATATTTCATTTTACCAGAAAGTCTGCATCCCTACACCAAGAGTCATGGTTTGGCTTTTTGCCCAGTGGAAGAGAGGTGAAAGCAAACACATTCAACTCCATAGGCCATAATGGAGCAAAAGTAACCAAACGTAAAATAAAAAGAAAGAATGAAAAAGTAGGCTTTTCCAAGTCCACAGAAGAAAATTCTTGAGAAAATTTATTGTCCTTACCAGAGGGGAGAAACTCTGAATGAGCAGTGGACAGAGCTGCTCCTAGCCAGTCAAAGGGGCTGGCTATTCCTCTCACAAATACAGGAGTCCACACAGAGTTGAGGAAAGAAAGGCACACCCTGGCTCTTGCATTCTGCTGTTGCATCTGTGACCACCACTTCCATCAGAAGAGAAATGCCACTAAATGTAAGATGTTTCATCTTCCTGACTTCATAACTATTATGTTAGAAAGCTAAAGGGGCACCATAAAACTCCTATTAATTTGGATCATCAATCTATTGCTATTACCTTTACTCACCATTCTGCAGCTTGCAAGTCGTGGTTCACACCACCCTTCATTCATCAGCAGATTTCAGAAGCACTGTGTATTTCACCATGTGTCTTTAGACCTCCATGCCTGTCCTACCTCAACATAAATTTAAAACTATTTTCTTAGAAACCAGCAGTATCAGAGGTTCACTGTAAGAGAAGTCACAGGAGTCGTTTAAGGTTTTCATGTATGGGAGAATACTCCCACTCACATCCTGAAGAATGTGGGGAGGTTCAAACAAAAGGATCTGACCACATGTCTGAGACTAAACCAGCAATGCATATCTTCTTCTACCCACACCCTTCTCCCAAAACTCAATCTGTTACAAAACCAGTTCCTTTCCATCTGCAAAGCTCACTACTGTTATCAGTCTCACTCAGAGTCCAACAGAAAAAGCAAGAAATGGTTAGTGGCATAGAGTGGCAAATCTTGAAATTGTTTCAGCCCTAGACACACAGAGAACATTGTAACTTTTCTATAGAAAATTTGGGAATACAAGTCCCTTCTGACTGTTCCACTGACATTGTACCTCTAGACTTTAATCCCTTCATCCTCTCTCAGATATTAAATTGTACTGGGCTTCATTCTGTAATGCTGTTGGTAATGTTTTCAAATGCTATATGCAGGGTTACTGTAGTCTGGGAAAGTGCTAGTCAGGAAATTATGTAAGAAATTAGCTTCATTTTGTTACTGCAATTCTGGCAGTCTTCCAGATCTTTATGTCATTGGCTGCATGTGATTATTCACAAAAAACTCCAGAGATCTTCTTGCCATGACTGAAATTAATTCAAATATTCAGGTACAGAATACATAATTTGCAACAATACAAGCCCAAAATTTGAGGTAATCCATAAGAAAGTCAATAATACTTCATGTCATTCTGAATGTTTCACCAGTCTTACTAAAACTTCCTCTTTCCTTACATATTGTTTTTTCAAACATGCTTTTAGTTATTCCTAAGAACAAACATTTACATTAGCAGGATGGAACCTGTTGATTCCAACTTAAAAATACCAGGTGAATTTAAAATAACTTCATATTTTTGTATCGCCACCCACTACCTGAGAAGAACTGTCTTCTTGTTAAAGACCATTATCAGTTGTGACTCCACTTGAACAGTGGTATCATTTTTTCTCTTTATGAATAAAACTGTTTGCTTTCAGGTGCCACTTACCAGTTTCTCCCCGATATAATACTGTATATTATTTTCTTTGCCAAGAGAAGTGGAGTGGTTTGGAGTGTAACAGGCCACTAAAACTGAAATCTGCACTGGTAGGATTTCTTCTGAATAGATCTGTTACAAGTCATTGTGAATTTGACAATGGAAAGCACTGCCAAAGCAGGGAAAGCTGTTCAAAACCCCAGAATTCGTTCTAAGCATGTTACTAAAATCACAAGCTGCTTCCTGCTTTTTAGATAAAAAACACAAATATTTGCAGGGAGATGATAAATTATATTGAAATAAAACTCATTCACTCTACTTGTTTTTTCACAGTCTAGGCTTACATTCAGCCACTTTTCACCTCTGAGACAAAATCCTGCATAATGGAAGAGCAAATTCAAAGCTATTCATGTGAAGTTAATTCCATTTGGTCACTCCAATAACACAGAAGTACACAAGGATTTTACAGCTGGGTAGTGCAAGGTAAGAGACACTCAAAATTCAGCTAAGAAACCACTGAGCCTGTGCTTTGCTACTACCAACACTGGTTTTGTTCTACCACTGCTACCAAAGAACCAAGTACAGCTGTGTGAAAAGCTCTGTGCTGCCAGTGGGGCACAGCCTGCTCACACCTGGCCACTCTTCCATGGCAGAGGAATGTGCTCTTTGCTACTCTGCTTTCTGCTTCAAAACTGGAAAGGAGGTATTTCCCAATATGCAGTAAAACATAAAGAAAAAGGAATAAAACATCTTCAAAAATACCTATGGGAAATGGGCAACACAAGAACTAGCAATGCTTTGTTATACTGCAAAAGGGGAAAAAACGTCTTGAAAACAAGTAAGACTCATTGCATCGATAATTTTAAAAATAATTATGATTCTATATTTAGAAAATAAGTCAGATAATGGATTTCAGCACCATATGTGGAAAACATTAAAGGGAAAACTGGATGGGATTGCAAAGGCAGTATGGGGCCAAGAATTGCTGCCTTTTTTAAGTTCACCCCTCAGCACTGGTGGTGGGCACAGAAGTGTAACACAACTTTCGTCTGCAACTACATCTAAAGTAAATTTGACTGGCAGGATTCAAAAACCTTCAGTTCTGGAATGCTGCTGACAGCACCAGGATTAGCTGGGCAATTCTGGGACAGTTTGCAGTGTTACTGCCCATTTTTGGCTGGTTTGTGAATAAAAAGGAATTTTTGAGATTAATAGAGAGTAGATGGGAGAGCAAGACTTCCCTTGGAAGTCTTGGAAGTGCATGGGAGGATTTTCAGTCAATAAGCAGCGCACATTAGCCAAAATTTTACTGCCAACAGTAGAAAAATCTGTGAGTATACTGTCAACACAAATAAAAATGAATGGCCTGAACATGCATTGTTACTGTTTTCTTTTGAATGTGTATGCCAAGAATTGCAAAAGTGGTCTTGCTCATAGCCCTGGAAAAAATTACTTCATTATTAGCTTCTTCTTTTTTGAGAAAAGATTATACCTAGTGAAAATTCATAAAACTTAACGAAGCCAAACAGCAGTTTGGCCAAAAGGCATATGGTCAGGTTGGCACTTACTCTAATCCTTTGCACATCCAGAGCAGCATTTCAATATTGATTAATTGTCAGAATGCTAAAACAAGACAAGCAAACAGAAATCTGACAGCCAGATGCTACAAACAGCCCTCTATTCCCACAGATCGTGTATTATCCTATCACTGCTTTTCCCCAGTATTTTCAGGCTGAATAGTATAACTCAAGCTGCATGTTCTCAACAAGCATTACAATACAGTACATATTTACAGAAGTACAAAGGTAAATGAATCATGGGGTTGGAGGAGGGAGAAGGAGCAGACCATTCTTTTGTAAGATTAAAAAACATCTTGGGATTTTATTTGTAAATTGTGCCATGCAATTTCTAAATTTCCTGTTCATCCCAGTGTTTCCCAAATACTTTGTCCTTCACAAGATTGTATTTGCCTCGGGGGAAAGCCCAGCATTTCTGCTGATCAAGCATGACAATTTGGCAGGAGAGAAGAAAAGGAATATTTAACCAAGTGAACCTGAAAGTTACATTTACAGACTGAAACAGTGCAGAGACCTTAAGAGCAAGTGTCCACCTCTTTAAAAAGACCCAAAATCTGCATTGAGGTGTTTAGAGCCACAGCTTGTCCTCTGTCTTCCTTTTCATCACCCTGGAGCATGTGGCTCCTTAAAAGGATATCTGTGCAATCCTTCCCTTCTCCAAGACAAAATATGAGAGGGGTCAAATGTCAAATTATGGATCAAAACCTCACAGGCCCCACCACTGCTTCATCCTCAGGCAAGGAATGGGGACATGCAGAGCTCCTCACAATACTCCCATGGGAAGATTCATACTGGAGGAGTCAAGTGAATCAACTGGGAACAGACCAAAACCTGGCACCCTAGGAAAGAGGTTGCAAAGACTTGGACTCTGAAAGGGCAAAATGTATGGATTTAATTCACCTGTTTGCCTTCTCAGCAGCACAGCATTCACAGCTTATCCAGAAATGAAAGCAGTTCTGGTCGTCAGTCCCACTACCTGGAATGAGGGTGGTTTAGCACAGCAATACAATCTGGGCTCACACACTGCTGGAGAAATGGGGAGCAAACCTGCACATGCCAGAATTCCAACAGAGTTCACAACTAATACCTTGATTCTCCTCAAAATCAGCCAGGAAAGTTTCATTTCAGAAATGACAGCTGACTGACTGATTTTTAGACTAGCTACCCTTGCAGTGACTCTATAGCTCTTTCCTAGGTACATTATAAAACTGCAAGCATTAGATATCTTGTGTATGTGTGCACAGAGAAAAGTATCTCCCATTTCCCTAAGACATATCAGTACAGGATGTACCCCAAATGAGTTCCTACATCACCTTCTGAAGGCACTGACTTTAAGAGATTACACAGTATGCTCTTACACCTTCATAAATATGGCATTTATCTGGGTACTGGGTTTCATTCTAGAGTATTTAAACTGCCAGCTGTTATTCTGAGAGACAGATAATGTAAATAATTAACAGGCTAGACATTCTTCCAGCTGCTAATGCTGTAAAATAATTTCTCAGATGTCATCCCAGAATTAGATTTAATAGTGATTAAGCACTCAATAATAATGTGTGGTGAAAGACAGACAACTATAACAGAACAGCACCAAGGAACTGCTGATTTTTATCTGACTGGCTTTCTGCCTCTAGTGATGGCAGTCGATTAAAAAGCATTTTTTGCATGCAGACAGGAGTTTTCTGCACTTTTTTCCTGCACTTCTTTGATATCTCTGTTAATAGTGATGTGTTTTCATTAGCAATGAGGCACCAGTAGCCTCTGCCACAAACCAAGTCACACTGAGGTGTGCTTGGAACAGATGGTTCCCCCTTACAGCACACCAGAGAGGCTGGCTGTTCTACACAAAAACTGTTCACACCTGCTGGGAGGGCAAGGAGACAGTCGTCAGGACACTCAGATCCATTCCATGGTCACAGGTCACTTCCACGAGTCACTACACATTTCAGAGGTGGAATCCACCCGGTTTCAGTTTTTACACTCATTTGTCAGAACAGGTGGACTCTTCACTGGGGCCTTCTCACCCCAGGAGTTGCAGGAAAGTCTCCTGTCACTGCTCATAATGGAACAGAAGCTATTTGAGCCTTTGTGAGAGAAAATCATTCAGTGTAGGCTTCTAATCAGATATTGACACTAGTGATGTTGCTCATACAGACACAAAATCAGTCATGTCTGGAAAAACAAACCTTCCACAAGTGTTTCATTAGCCAGGATCTGCATCTCATTATCACTTGCAGCTTGCCCAGGCTCTGGAAATAGTGAATCCAAGTTAATGAAGACTGTCTGTTTAGCAAAGAGATCAGTTCACAATTAAAACTACATTTCTAAAATGGGAGTTGAACATTAGCATGTCTGTAGGGCTTTTTAAGAAGCTGTAGCATAAATGGACTTGAACACATTCCAGTAACTTGTATAATTAACAAAGATATGAAGTTTTTTAAAAATTTAAAACTGCAGCCCCACATACTGTCTCCAGTTCTGTCCAGTCACCCAAATAATCACATCTACCCTATTACAGTTATGGACTTCAACTTTAAAAGCATTAAAATGATTCTCATCTGGTGACATAATATGTTGACTTTGGTGAGAGCACAATTAGGCTAATGCTACTTGAAATCTTCACCAAAACTCTCCAAGTGGGTTTTTAATGTCAATTTTGACATGCTGACAAAGCCAAAAATACCTGGTATTCTGTAAGAGCTAAGTGTTATGGATAGAGCAGGTCTTAAGAGCTGAAGGCATTCAATACTTGGATGCAGTCCCTGGAACAGCTTCAGGAAGCTTTCATTAACAGTATTAGATCAGTAGGTATCACAACTTTTCTATTAAACAGTTACTAAGCTGATTTTTCAGTACCTGCAGAAGCTTTGAATGTCTGTAAAATACTTTTTGTAAAACTGAACTACCAGTTCTGACTATTACAAGATTACTAGATTATATTTTTCTTCTACAGGAAGACGTGCACTGTGTTCTGAGTGTCTGTACTACTGCAGCCAAAGCAGCCTGGAGGCTGAAGCTCAGCACTGCAGGCCAGTGTATACATTGTTCTGGAGCAAATGCTTACAGCTGAGGTAACTCCTCTCTGAACTTCACATATTAGGTGGGAGTCAAATCAGCAGTCTGAAAATGTTAGTAGGTACCAGTTAAACTCATTTTCCTCTTCAATGACCTCTCACTCATAGTCCAGATGAAAGTCCAGCCCTAAAACCTGTAATATTGTTCTTTTCTTCCAAAATTGCATTTGCATTACACTGCTGCTACTATGGAGCTGCTGAGAATTATGAAATTCATAATTATTTTCTAAACAGAAGCCAGTCAATGGCAAAATATTAATCCTTCAACACTAATAACAGAGCTGAAAAAAAGGCAAGTGAAAGAGTTTGTTGGAACATGAGACACTATGAACTTCAGAGTTTTGTCCAGGCTACAGACTATTCAACAGTACCTTAGCTTTGTAGGCTTTCTCTATATGACCACATAATGTAAAAAAGCCACAAAACCCAAATAAAATAAAACCTAACAAACCCCACATACAGAAAATCACTGAGGAGAAAACTACTTGCATCCATCCCTCAGTGAAAAGCTATTACTTCTAAACACTGTGAGGAACAAAATCTTCTTCCAGGAAGCAAACAGCTGCACCTTGAGGCTGGAAGAAGTAGATGATATCTGCACATGATAAATCTCAGTCTGCAGCCATCAGAACATCATCAATGATTTCAAAGATGTCCTGATTAATCAAACTGCATAATTAGGTGCTTTAACTGTCCCTACTCTATCAAGTGCCTTTACTATGGCCTTGTAAGGTGGTTCATTTTAAACTGTGATTGGATAGAGGCTTCACTGTGCTGATAATCCAGTTGTGCTTTGGGAATTACTGTGTACCACTTGATTAGATTAAGAGATAAAGAGAGAATTAGCTGCCACTTGCCATAGATGCATCAATGCAGGCTTCTGTCACAGGCTTTGCTGGAACAGACTACACAAATTCAGAAGAGAGAGATGATATAGACAAGAGTGTTTCCTTGCTGTTTAGGTTTGTATGTGAACAAGCAAGGCAGAAATTTAAGACGGATTTACTCGCTCTTAGATTAACACAGAGAAACAAGCTGGCCTAGTGAAAATACAAACAAGCCCCATTTCCTAAGGCTGTCCTGCTTCTGTCAGCACTAGAGTAACCCAAATAAGCCACATCATCAGGAAACTATTTTTTTTTCCCTACTGTAAATACACAAAATAAGCTGTGTTTGTGTTGGGGTGGCTGTGTGTATAACTTTTACCAGCCATAACTCTGGTGCCATTGCTTAAGGGTAAAACAAAAGCAGCCAAAGGATGTCATCCCATAATTAAGGGACTGGAGCATCTCTCATGAGGAAAGGCTGAGGGAGCTGGGGCTCTTCAGCCTGAAGAAGAAATGACTGAGAGAGGACTTAATCCCTGAGGTCTGCAGGGAGGGGACCAGGCTCTGCTCCTGGTGCCCAGCAATGGGACAAGTCCTAAGCAGGAACTGATACCCAGGAATTTCCACCTGAACATGAGGAAGAACCTCAGTGTGCAGGTGACAGCACTGGAACAGGCTCCCCAGAGAGGGTCTGGAATGTTCCTCACAGGGAAGAACCACCTGGATGCAATCCTGTGCCATGGGTGACCCTGTTTGAGCAGGGAGGCTGGACCAGATGACCCTCAGTGGTCCCTTCCAATCTGGCCCATTGGTAATTCTGAGACCCACTCACCCTATCACACTGCCAGACACTGCTTTTGTTGCTTTTACAATTAAATAAACCATAGGTAAATGTCTAGACTAATACTCTACACTTCAGTCTCACAATAAAAATCACAACCACTCTGCAAAATTTATAGTGGGAAAATTACATGCATAAATTGTCTTTAAAAAAGACATACTTTTGGTGGCAGGAAGCTAATTTGCTTCACACCACTGCACATTTTTCAGAGGTCTCTACTGAGTATTTTAAGAGTGATTCAGCAGTAATTCCAAAACAATTCTCATAAATTCTTTACCATGTATGGACACAGAAACTTCTCCCCCCTTTTTTTGGAGCATGCTCTGCAGCTTACCAGATGAGTTTAGGACTTCTGATGCAACTTGGAAAAATGAACTGTGTTATATGTTTTAAAATGATCAGTTATTTCAGTTTGGGTTTGATAGGTCACTGTTCAAAAAGTAATATTATTTACTGGTCAAAGGGCTGAAAGTCAAGACACCAGGCTCAATTTCCCAGTAGGGTCTGAGACCTGACTTCAAGCACTCATGTGCATTTTATGTGCCTTATTTTCTGTTTTATACAAAATACTTCACTAAGATAACACAGTACAGGATAAAACATGCAGCATACACACAAAAGTAAACTTGTTAATAATAAAAACTTCTGAGAAATATTGTGAAATATTAAGAACTGGGTTTCATTTCTATTCTATAAAACATTTATAAATATGCATGGAGTTGTACTGAAATAGGGAAGAATTGAAAATGAAATGAAAGCTCAGGGCACAGAGCTCCTAAATCTTCTCTGATGGATGAAGACAGGTACAATTTCTTTCCAGAAAAGGTATAAAATGCCTAATTACTAAACTATGAATTAGTTAAATTCTCATTTATTTCACATATTGCTGTTGGATAGTTTACTCTGGGATAACATACAATCTATCTGCAACCAAACTCCAGTCCTGTTATTTCTACAAGGTATGTAAAAATTTGCTATATTAAGTTAATTCTTTGAAGAAGGTATTTTAATAAAGAATCTATTATAGATTTAATAACCCCCCCAAACTTGTCATTGTCATTGTCAGGAGGCTGATTTTTAAAGAATAAACCATTGGAACTTGTGCCTGGTTTTGCGAAAGGATCTCTCCTACCTATTCACTACATGGATGTTGGTCTTTTATCTAGAGATGTGCACAGATTAATACCTTGAGCAACAATTCCACATGCAAAAGATACAGATTTTAGTGGCAGAAACTGATACACCATACAAAACGAGCAAAAATAACCCTATTTCTCTAAGTCAGTGATCTCCCCAGATCCAGATACAGGCAGTAAATTCACAGATGGCCTTAAGGGCCTAAGGATCTATAAAAGACATAAACCACAAATACTATTAACTGCTCAGTTTTGGGGCTGGGCATTGATTTTTATTGTCAAACTGCATTACTGCTGCCGGCAGAAGATTCACTGCTGACTTCTGCTCTGTATTGATTTTGTTGAACAGCAATCAAGAGTTCAGTATTTAATAGCTCAAACTGGAGTTCCCACTTACTGCACAGAGGGTTGAATCAATTACATCTGCCCATTACATATTCTCATTCACTCTGCATAACTGCCTTGCATAAAAACACAAAAGAATGATAATGTCATTTTGTTATCATTAATACTCCATGAAATTGTCTTTACTCATCAATTTAGTAACATTTATAGATCTTCAGCATGCAAGGCTTTAGAAGCAGTCAAAGAATTCTGTCATAGATTTTCTGCATGACTGCTCATCCTTGGCACTTGGAATCACACAACTGCAATGAAAGACAAACTGAAGTATTGGAGAGAATAATTCCCTCAAGTTACACAGCACTCTGACAGGCAAGTTGACCTTACCACAGGGGGTCCAGTTAAGATTATTTTGCCGTCTAGAATTTAAATGACTTCTATTGATACAGCAAAGATAGTAATGCTCTCCCCTATACAAATAAAATATATTTTCTCTTTGGCAAAGATGATGAAATCACTGAAATAAATCTGCCAGGAAGCTGAAAAATTACTAACAGCTCCAGACTTTCCTGCATATGAACTTCTCAAACTGTGAACTGTGAAATGCTCCTGAACATGCAATTATGTGAACAGAAATTAATTCTGTTTTTACCTTTGCAATCACTTCATGATGATGATTTCTGATGGAGACAATTTGTTGCTACCATAAGAGTAAAATAATGAAAACCTGAACCACTGCTCATACACTTCCTGAATCCACTGCAAATGCAAAGTGAGATATTAAGTGTAATTATGTGATGGGTTGGATTTTACAGAGACATTTAAGTAATTAACAATTACAGCTGATAATATGAAACAGAGGGAACCATTAACATCCATTTGTGTGAAAAGCAAGTTGGAGAATGGTCAAAATATAAACAAGATATGAAATTATTCCTCACAAATAACATGAAGCAAAATATAATAAGTCATCAAAACTCAAACTCAAAATGTTGAAAGAAAGGAAGGCAAAGAGACTAATTAAGGCTTGGGGACAGTAGATGATGGTTATAAGCATATGAAGTGACAGCACAGTCTGAAAGGATTTATATACATAGCTAAAAATCAGTACTCCAACAGGAAATATCTTGCTTGATATAAAGTGAAAAGGATGAAAATCAGTTAACTAGACTGGGGTTTTTTCACACCTTCCCATTTATTTTACACCTTC
The DNA here is from genome assembly GCF_049639895.1 of Pseudopodoces humilis. NCBI lineage: Eukaryota > Metazoa > Chordata > Aves > Passeriformes > Paridae > Pseudopodoces > Pseudopodoces humilis. The sequence continues at coordinate 5,565,326 of NC_142212.1, read as the reverse complement.
CCATTAGACAGGCAACTGTGATCTCTTTACAGAAAAGGCAGCTGGTCAACTACTAGTGAGTTTTGGGGGTCTCAGATTAGCCAGGCTGAATGTTAGCAGACAGATCTGATAGTAAGAACTCTGATGGTAAATTTTTTCTGGGGGGAAAAAGTGAAATGTGACTAAAAAAAAACTTGGAACAAATGATGACAAAAAACAAAGGAAAGAATGGTCTTGTCCTTTTAGTCTGCAACATCTGAGGAACTAGAAATGTGAAGAATAAACAGCAAGGAGCTTTCTGGCAAAACTTAGTTTTTATGCTGGAAAAAAGAAAGAAATAAACTAAAGCAGATGTAGCATTTTCTATTTAAAAACTCAAACCTGTTTTCCAACACTATTGAAACTGTTTAGCTCGTTCTCTTCTGAGAAGAATGTTCTGTAGACTGTATTTCACAAAGTAGTTTTTGAAATTGTAGGTAGTGATATAAAGCAAAGCAGAGAGAGCTTCTGAAAAGAAGTGATAATTGGCCACTGTACTGAGGCAAACTCCTACCCAATGCTGTGTGTTAACTACCAGAACTTACCATCTTCATAAACACAATTTTGAGTTTTAACAAAAGACACATTCAGCTGTTTTGCTGTCCTGTCAATGGAGCTAAAGCAGGAAAAAGTCTTATTGAGAAGTAATACCTGCAAAGTGCAGAAGAAAATATATTTCTGGGAAACAAAACAAGAGAGGGAAAAGACATTAAAACAACCATGAGAAGGAAAGGTAAAAAGTAACAAAGAGCTGTCTGTTGGTTTTCCCACTTTCTCTGAGCTCTGAGCTAACTGATGCCAGGGGTGCCAGCGATGACATTGATCACCTACAGGATGAACCAGAGAATATTTTTGTCATGTCATTTTACTGATAGTAAAGATTGTATGCTCATATGAAATGGCCAATAGTAACAGCTGAGAGGCAGGGCAGGGGTTAATCATCCCTGTAGCCTTCCTCAGCTTCAGCTGGATGGGCAGCAGGTAGATGGAAATTGGCTGGAGCAGGCAATACCCAGGTGACCCAAGTGAGGGCAGATCCTTCTGGGTGGGTTCTGCCAATAACTCCAAGAAGCTTCAATTAGCTGGTCATGGGCAATGGGCATTGCCTGAGCTACCCTAATCTATAAACATAATCGATAGCACTGGAGTTTGGGTGTACTCCAGTGCTTCCCTACCCACAACAGTTTGTCAAAATCAAGTGACATTCCACTGACAACTGCAGCAGATACAGGAATCAGTGCTTCCTGCAACAAGGGCTCTTGGAAAACCTAGGAGTAACCACTGTGTAGATGGTTTCAGTTATCAGTCCATTCAGTGATAAATAATAATAAACATCTCTTTGCGGCTGCACTGCTCTGCTTTCTTATTCAAGTCAAGTAACAATGGACAATTAAAACACAGGAGAAGCTCAACTATGTGAAATGTGCACAAGTGTGAAATGAAAGAAGAAAACCTACGAAACAGTATGAACATCTCCCATACTGCTGTAAGATTTCTGTTAATTCCTGGCATGGTTTGTGCCTTTAAACACAAAAATTGATCAAGTGATCAAATTACTGAACAGTTTTTATCTTCACACAAAGTGCATACTCCTTCCCCACAGCCCTCGCTCAAGAAGTGTTTCAAATTTAATTGCTACAAAGATGAAAATAATCATTCTGCTCATACCTCATGAGGTTGGAATGGCAACTAACACACTTCATTTATAATGTGGCATTGTCTGCTGGAGACAGACTGACATAATCTGAAGGGGAATGATCTTAAGTTAACATTCTTCTCCATGTTCCTTTGCCACAGCCTGAGTTATCAGTGAAGGGATTCAGAGCCGAGAAATTCCAGGGTTTCACTGAAAAGAGCTTTTTCATGTGAGCCATTGAGATCAGGCACCAGAGCTGGTCAGCTGCAGCACTCCAAGGCTCAGCATGGGCCAGGAGATGTTAATGGGTCAGAAATATTACCAGTGTGAGCAGATCACACACCACACATTCATTAGAAATGTGTTTCAGAAGCCAAATGCTCTCAGTTTTGTAACTTCCATCACCCTGAGCTGGATTCTGCTAATGCCTGGACCTCACCATGTTTCACATTTTAGATCACTGAAACAAATGTGAAACACCCTGTATACCATGGGTCCTATTTTAGAAAATAAAATAAACCGGGGACACAATGTGCCTCGAGCACAAGGAGCCAAGTGATGATTTTAATGGGAAAAACACCACCGTGGGTCCACCAAGCAATTCAGCAGTGTTAAATGCTTGTATTTGTAATGAAGCATGAATACAAGGCTGCTGCATCTCCTTTATGTCACCGAGCAGCACAGAAAGAAAATCTAATCCAATGTGCTGAGGTGACGACCAAAACCAACTTAAAATTCCAGGGGAATGCCAAAGCTGCACACAATTGTTCAAACTTTGTAGAGGTTAAATTAAAAGAGGCTAATTAAACAAGCAGGTTTCAGCAGATGATCAAGTATGGTATATTCACAAAAGATGGGAAAGAGTTGGACAATATAAGAGGAAAGCAACACTGCCTTTTAGAAAGATTTAACTGCTCATACCATCAGCAAAAAAAGCCATCAACATTTGGCCACTCTCTCAGACACATTCCACTTCCTTTCATCTTGAGTGAGCTCTCCTCAGGCTCCCATGGAAAAACAGCTTTTTATTGGACAGGAATAAAAACAAATAAACTGTGAAGCTAATATAAAATTCAGCTCCTCTTAAAATCTCAAAATAAGACCTGCTCCCTTCCTCCACCCACTGAACCTTGCCAGACAAGAGCTAAGCAGTATTGGGTAATACCAAGCTTGAAGAATGAGCCTTTCAGGAGAGGATATCTTTGTTCTTAATTCCCAAAGCCATGTTACAAGTTACTTTATGAAAATTAGAGAATGATAGATTAAAAAGTAAAAAGCTATCTTCTTGCAGCCAAATTGGAGCATGCTCAAAAGTCAGTCTGGAGACTTCACACCAGAGTCCCAAGCAAACTGGGAATTCACTTTATTTTTTATAGCATTATATGGAAATTATCTATGCTGTACAGTTTAAATTATTCTTAAATTATTTTATACAGTCATGCTTTATAAATGAAAACTTGGGCTCAAAACATACAGGATATGAGTGATTCTATTATAAACAGTACTTTACAATAATAATAAAAAAGAGCTAAACCAGCATCCATATTCTCCTTAAAAAAAATTTTAAAAATAAGGATATTATTCAGCATGTTTGCTGCATATCACTACCCTCTGCAGAGACTTCTCTTTTCAGTCAGCCATGCACTTTCAACAAGAGGACAACATGTTATTCTCTATCCTTTAGTTTCTCCAAAACAATAGCAGCAGCAACTAAAGTCCTGTCCACATCAGAAATGCAGCAGTGCAGCTCTGAGGGAAAACCTGTCAGCAGCTAAGGATTAGACACTTTGCTTTGGGGACAGGAAAAAGTGCCAAAGCATCCCTTACAAAGAGAAAAAGAGCCCCATTCTCAGGTGTAGCTGTGCCTCCATTTGACAAATGGGCCATAGGGGAGGCTGCTCCATCTCTGGTGTTTGTTTCTAAACGTGGGAATGAAATGACTGACACCTGGTGAGGAAGGAAGCCCAGAATGTCTCACTGCCCACCTGTGCTCATACTTACATCATGCTAAAAATCCTGAAGGACATGACAGCCTTGTCCCCATTCCTGTTATAATCCCAAAATCCTGCAGTCAACAAGGACAAGCTTGCTGAGAAATTAATTCAGTCAAGTCAAAAGCCTGTCCAAGCATAGATGCTGCCATATGGTTTTCCATGGGATACATCAATAGCTCAGATTTTCATCTGATGTACGTGAAGACACAAAGGAATAAACACAAGCATTTTCTCACTGATGTGCCTGCTGGAGTCTGTCATTATTAGTGATATTATTGTCCCCAAACAATAACTGTTACCTTCTTATATAAATCTTTGCAAATTGATTTCTAAATGACAAGCAAAATCTGGCTCACAGCTCAGGGTCCCCATGAACCATTTCCTGTAAGGGACACTCATAGAAGCATCACTGGTCTGACTGCTCTGTGTATGGCACAGCTAGATTCTGGACCTGACCACTCCTTGCTGAGGATCCTTTCCGGCACCTCAGGGCTCTGCAGTCTGTGCAGGTCACAACACTCTTTGTTTAAGCCAGAGGATCATCTTGGACCTCATTTACCACAGTTTTATGACTGCTTTGTTTTATTTTTAATGTGACTATAAGACAAAGTAAGCCTTTACATCCCTCTAAGTGACAATCAGATGTGTATCTCCTGAAAATCAGATTGTAGAGTGAGTTGTTGAGACAGAAGAGGGAGAACACTGCAAAGCATTGGGAAGGAATGATGCCAGAAGCAAGGAGGATATTGGGAAGGAATAAAACAGAAGTTGGGTAGAAAAACTATGCTGAGGGCACTCAGTGGTGAAGAGGAAGTATTGGATATGCACTGTACTTTATTTTGAAAGAATATTTAAAACTGTTTTGCTCTATAAAGAACATGAAAATTACTTTAGAGACAAATTCACATCTCATTTAAACAGACATCATTGAGACAGATGCTAAAATAAATTGTAAATTATGTGAAGCTGGTACTCATGTAAAAAAACACATTCTAATAATCACTAAGACTCACAGCAGGTGATTTCATGAAGGCTGAAGCAAGAGTACTTCACATTGTCTAATCTCAGCTGCAGCCCTCAAAAATTCTTCTCCTACAGTCGTGGTTTGCTGTGGGAGGATGTGGGGGCTGTAATTGTCCCACTGAGGGTTTTTGATGGATGATTGTATTTTAGATATCTGGACCTGTGATTCTTTAAGCCTTACTTTGACTTATAATTACATTTTTAAAAAAGCAACCCAACAAAGTGCTCATAACATTGTGAAAATGGCTGGTACTAAAAAGATTCACTGCAAAAAGAAAGGACGGGGTTTTTTCCTTTATATAGTTTTAAATAAAATGAAAGATACCAAGTAAATACAGTGCATTTTACAGAAGTCTTGGATGCAGGACTACTTGCTATGACAAAATCTACTACTTTGCTATGATGGGAGGAATCCAGCAAGTTTGTTCCCTAAATCACCTTTCTCACATGGATTTTCCTTATGTGATTGGAAAAAGAACTGTCCCAAGACATTCACACCAGCCCTTTGCCAGAGGTTACAATCAAATCAGCAAACCCAGACCTCCACCTGCTGCGCAAAGCCTGGTACACAAACAGAAATGGGTTTGTTTTCACCTAAATGGGTTGGTCAGTATATGGTGAGGAGCAGAGCTCAGTTACCAAGGGTTAAATAAGTCCATTTACCAGAGCTCTATTCTCTGAGCCCTTGGTCCAGCCTGAGCCCTTGGATAATGAGCAGTAGGTCCGCAATAACCTAATTTTAACCTTGCTGTCATAATCATCGCAATCTGTTGTTCTTAAATTGCATTTAATCACCATAAATGCCAAAAAACCCAAACAAACAAACAAACAAACAACACCAAAAAAAAAAATACTACCCAAATGACAGGACCAGAAACTAGTTTGTTTATGCTGTTAACTCCACAGACATCAATAAAATTATACCTCATTTTCAAGTAAAATCAACCCCAAGCTATTTAAAGTTGACATGGTGTGCTCAGCTGTGCACTCTGTGAAATAAACAGATCAATAACAGATCTGAAATTGGTATTTAGGGGCAGAATTCTTACTTACAGAGCTGTCCTATTGTCTCTTCCTTCAGTACCACAGAGCATGCTGACTACTTACTGTTTACACAAAACTTTCCACATGAAATGCTGAACTCTCAAATCCACCTACTTACCATATGCCATTTGTAGTATGCAAATGCCAGCTACTTGAGGTGTTGCTGTGTTTACAGCAAGTGACATTTTCAAGGCAGCCCCACATCAGCATGAATATCACTTCATCAGAATTGGGGGTTACCATTTACCAGATGAGGAAGCACAGACTGCTGCATGCTTGTTGGGAATGGGATGTGTGATACAGGAAAATTTGCTGGTTTGAAAGAGTATTTAAAATACACACAGCTGTATTTTAAGGTTTCAAATGCTGATATTATACACTGTGATAGGAATATTCTTAAAATCTAGGCCTTTACTCTGCTGCTTCTCTTAATGCTACCCTTACAAAACTGAAGCCAACAAACTCTGGGTACAAATTCATACCAGTCAGTACCTGACCCATACATACACTGAGTTACTGGTTTGGTTTATTTTGTTCCAATTGTTTTGATAAACATCAGGTACATTTGATGATGTTACATATGTCATACATATGTGTTCCAAATTAAATCTGTACAAATAAAAGCCAATATTTTTGTTAGATTGAGGAGGAAATGAAGTTGCATTCTTGGCCTTCTTCGAAGTAAGACTTGTCCTCTTTTGAAATATTCATCAAGCAGTCAGTTAGCTCAAGATAATGCCATATGTTCAAAGTGAAAAAGCACTTCTTCCCCAAAGAGCAATGTTAGGACTACTGGGGCTGCAGAAGGAAGAAATATTTGACTCCCTGCCAGTCTCTAAGCTCCCAGAACAGCGCTGGTCATGGCTCTGAGAACTAAGCTTCACTCCAGAACAGCTCTTTATTTTTGTTAACTTGTTCACAGCTTCCCAACTTTTCAACTCACACCATTATAAAATTTTAGCCTTCCCATCTTTCTTTGGCTACACTTTCTCCCCCAGTAGAAATGGCTTATAAATAATATTCATAGTTTTACTGCACACTTGTAACATTTATTTTGTAGCATTAGCTTGAGTATCAGCACCCAGGAGCACTTACATTTAACAAATGAGCCAAGTTTCTTATTTAAAATTCATTAAGTCTTGGGGACATTTCTATTTTTATTTGCCATGAATCTAGGGATCCCAGACAAAAACCTTTAAACACCTCTAATCTTTCAACCCAAGCTTGTGATCCATAAAGCTCCTTTTTTATCCAAAACTTCAGCTGATATTCTGACGTGTTAGTTCCAGTCACTGCAAACACTCGAGGCGCTTGGAATTAACTGTACAGCTGTACAGCTCTAAGTCAGAGTGCGACTTCTTTTATCCTAAGGATAGAATATAAATCCTAACCAGAAGCTGTTGTAAAATGACCCCAACACTGGTGGCTGATTTGCCTTGTCATCTTGGACTATCAATATAGCACCTGAGAGCTTAGTCCATAATCAAAGCACAAATCAAAATACACAAAATTACTTCCAGGCACACAGGAGGCTTCATTACTCTGAAGTTTCTCAAATGGCAAGGTGCCAGTAAACTGTACCATTTGTGGAGCATTCTATCCAAGTGCTTTCCTGGAGTCATAAACACACCCATCAAACCTGGGATTAACCTTAATCCTGTTTAGGAGCAGAGATATAATCTCTTTTCAGGCTTGACTGGCAGCCTATGTACAGGCCACTGGACTGGACAGCATTGGGCTGCATCTGATCCACACAGAGGAAATCTAAATGCTCAGCACGGCTGATTATATCAGAATGCTCTAGAGTTACTCATCCTATCCTATAAAGCTTCTGCTTCCAGCTAAAAGCACATTTGTTATTAATTTTTCCAAGACTACTTCTGGGAGAAAACAACCCTTTCCTTCTGTTTAGATTTTTAAATAAAAAATTTCAAGTAAAAAATCAAAGACAGGAGATACACCTCTGACAGTTTTGAGATATAAGTGAAATTCTAATACATTCTTATTGAGACCAAGGTAGAAAAATCTTTAAAGTGCTATGAAATAGCATCAGCACTATAGCACATTTTTAAATGCTTTTTGACTTCCTTTATTTGATGGCATCCCATAAAACCCATTAAATTAGTACATCAGAATCAAAAAGATGGCAAGAACTGTGGATTGGAATCCACACAAAAAATCCTTGGTGTTTAGATACCTCCAGCAGTGTCATGAGGTTTAAAATCCCTGTTACCTATCCAGAAACCATTACAATCTGTGCAGGCTAAGGAAATGACACACAAAACCACATCTCTGCTTGCCTGGCCCCAAGGATGCTGCAGCCATCTGGGTTTGACCTGAGGTTTGAGCCATGAAAAATCCCTTCAGCCTACCTTCCTCAGCTCCTCTTAGAGCTGTTTTGGTATCCATGAAAACACATTGAAATCTTATATTTACTGTGTAAAGGAGCTCTTGGAGATTGTGGAAACATCTTTACTTTCTGTCCCTTATTACTGTTTATGATCTGTACAGATACAGCCACACTGGAGATCTGACAAAAAACTTCTCTTTGAGGCTTAGCAAGGCCCCTCACCTGCATCACTGCTTTGAGATAATGCTTACAGTTCTGCCTCTGCTTCACAGAAAATATTCTTTTTTTTCCTCCCCTGGGGAGAATGTCAAAGGGCTTTGTGATAAACAAGTGTGGGTGGGAGCCTGAGGCTCTCCTCCTCACTCCCAAGATCCAGCTCAAATCCATAGCCAGCTCCCATGCAAAATTAAAAACATATTATTAAAATATTTTTGCAGGCTTCATCTGTTTTCAACACCCACAAACCTGCTCCTGCCCTGATACTGCTGCCTACCGATGTGTTTTATCTTTAGATAGAAATCATCCTAGAGAAGAAGGGCAGCAAGGTTAATGACAGCTCTGATTACTCAGGTTGAGTATGGATGAAGTTAAGGAACTTTCTTTGTGTGATGGTGAGGTCTCTTTGGGTGTACTTTCACATCCAGCTTTAATAAATAAACAAGCTCAGCCTGTGATAGTAGACACATTCATTACTGCAAAGAGAACTCTCACGTGAGCTTTAGTGATTATTCCAACACCATGTAGCACCTTCAGCAAAAATTTTTGGGTTTCTTGTTGTTACTGATGCTGTTTGATGTATTTGGGAGAGCTGGAGGGTTTCTGTCCTAGGTTAACTCTGACATTAAACAGGCCTGGACTTCTAAATCTGTCCATGATCCAACTAAAACTTTGAAATGACAAAATTTGTTTCTGCAGCTCTACTTCTTAGACATATTCCACTGAGTCTAAACATATCAGTCAATTTTTCCAGTTGCCCAGGCACTGGTACAATTATTAGAAAGTTAATTTCAGAACCACTGTACTGAAATTATTTTTAAGAGTTATTGACCTATGCAAATGTATATTGTCAGCTTGGGTTCCTTATGGGTATTGAAAATGTAGTATGTACTTTCTAAACCATGTTGACTGAATTTCACAGTCAGCCTGGAACTGGAAGAATGCCAAATGGTGTTGTTAAAGTGTACAGGACATCTAAGTTTCCTACAACTTCTATTTATGCAATTATATGTGAGCTGTTTTTTTTTGGTGCTGTTTCTTTTATTATTTACATAATAATTAAAATTTATGCTTCCTGAAGTGTGGTTTGAGAACACTGTAGAAAAAATAAAGTACATAGAAGTCCAGTCCAATAGTCCCTCTCACTAACAGTTCCTATTACTGCTGAAATGAAAAAGTTACAGCAATCTGGACAGTTGTAATTAAAAATCTTCTTTGATGTTCTTTGTCAAGAAAAGTAACGGAGTTTAAACAGGAGATGAAATGCATCAGGGGGAAAACAGGATAAAGCTGATGTCATTGTTCTAACAAAACATCCAAGTTTACATGTGCTTCCCACACAAACTCAGGAATGGGAAATGGATTTTTCTTCACATCCTAGATACTTGAGGCTGACCCTACTTCAGCTGGGAGGTTGGACTTGATCTCCCTACCAAGCTAATTATTCCTATTCTAATCCCCTTCTCAGTGCACTCCAAAATGGCTGGAAACTGCAGGGTAAGAAAGGATTCCCATGACTAAAGCACCTTTCCCACAGCAAGAAATTCTTTGCTCCATGACTCCACAATTTAATTTGGTTTGTTCACACCCAGATTGTACTGTAGAAATGGGGTGAGAGCAGCAGCCACAGTAGCACATTGTGCCATAGCAATTGTAGTGGGCAGTCAACTAGGATCCTGCTTCCAGGGGTCATAAAATAGGGAATGTCAGCCTACACACCAGTCCAAGCTGGAAGTACCATGATTTAAACTGCTGTTTAAATTCTAGACCATGTTTCAGAATGAAGATAGACTTGCTGAGAAAAAGCTTCCTCTGCTCAGGATCAGGCTGTCAAAGAAATGGGTGTGAGCAAACAGAGAGCAGGGGACTGCCACGGGTAATGTGATTGAACAGATTTATCCATTTTGTTCATTAAGGGTGTTTTCCCACAATGTTGAAGAATCTCAGCCATGTCAACCCTCTTATATAGTCTTTCCTTAACTCTGAGATCTTGATAGTCACAAGGAACTCTAATACAAATTCAGAAGGACAACTAGAGCTAAAGACAAAGCAAAGCCAGCAAGTAAGAGCAGTTTTTCACTGTTGCCTAAATTATCAGAAGAAATACCTCAAAGAAATACATTTCTTGTCTTTTTTTCCTCCTCACAGCAAGAGAAAGGACAGTTCAGTTTATTTTTTTACTCTGGATTTGCACAAGGGTAAATAACTCAAGTAACATCAGTTGAGTTACTCTGGCATGAACCCAGCGTAAGCAAAAGCAAAATTTAGTCCCTTGTTTGTTCTTTGTAAGGCGCCTGACCCTTAGAAGCATCAGCCTGTTTGGAAACAATCCCATAGCCTTCGAGAGAGGAAGGCAAAAAGATCCGACTTACATCAAAAATACAAGTACGCCAAGTCAAGCTGGTACTGCTTTACATTTTACTGACTTAAAAAGATGCTGAAACAAAACAAAAAACCCAAACCTGTATATGGCCTAGAAAGAAAATACTATTGGTGGTTGTATTCTACTGCTGAAAATGTTGCTGCGTTACTTTGGCGCAAACTGCCTTTTTTCCTTTTCTTCTTAAAAGGAAACCACAGTTCTTGCCTAACTGCTCCATGAAGGACTAAGAGTTTTGAAAGCTATTTTAAATTGCTGGATTTTATGATAGGTAAGAAAACATCTCTCTCTGAAGTTTCTTGCAGCATGGCTGTTGCAAGAATAGCAATGCACTCATCCTGAGTGTGATGGTAAGCCCAGCACAGGCTACATCACATATTTTGTAGTCTAAAAGTAGCACAAGGATCGTTGTTTTTGAAGTGAGGACTCAAAGAAGGAGAGAGGGACAAGTGGGCCTCCTTTTGTAAACATTTCCCGCCTTGGTGCCAATCATTGCCTCAAATTCCTTTTCCAGCTTACTCTCTTGAGCAGATTTCTTTCTAAATCAAATAGGGAGAGACAGCAATGGTACCAGTGATGGATGAAGCATAAATGATCCACAAAGCCTTCCTGTTTCTCCCAGGGAATTGAACTCATTGAAAAAGTTTGAATTTGCATTTACAGTCATGTTCCATTTGTGGGGCTTGAGAACATCCGAGTTCAGATATGCAGTGTAACACACCAGGTCTTTTTTCTTCCTCTTTTCTCAAAGGGAACAGGATTAATTTGGTAACTGTCATGGTTATCTGTCATGGTTATGACTGCAATCACTCATCTAACTGCTTATTTGAGCCTATTGAGTCATTTGGACCCAAACTTCCTGAGTTTGACACTGTATGTAAACTGTCTCTGGAATCCAGACACTGTCCCACATGTGGATCTCCTGCTGGAGAGGAAACTGAAGAGATCAGTGATCTCACTTTGAAGAATAGTACCACTTTCCTTCATTATCTCAACTCTTTCATGCATTTCTTCATAGAGATACATTTCGCTGATATTTTGGCTAAAAAAAACACTTCCTACAGAACAGTAGAAACTCACTTTTAGCAGAATCTAGTCTTTAAAAAATTAATGCCTGATAAGGCATTCTTCCCTTATTCTATATCATCAATACTATTCAAGCCTCTGAAGCTGCCATATATTATTATATAGTGGTAATTAAGTGTATTCGTGGTTTAGCGTATAGTGATAATTTGAAGGCAATGAAACAAGTCATCGTGTTTCTTCCTTTACAGTTATTAATGTGCAGTACTTGCAGACTCTTACAACAGTAAGCTCTACACAAACATGCTTGTTTAATTATTGCTTATTTTAATTATTGGAATGGAAGTATTTTTGAGACAGAGGTCTTTATTGCTTTCTTTGTCACACTTTTCAAAACCTCAGCATATGACAAGACAGCCTCCCTCAAAGGGGCAAAGCTGGAAGTGAGCAGATGAAACAACTGACATAAGATCAGAGCTGTGCTAGAAGAGAACCAGATACTTTATGAGATCAGCTATTTCCTTCAGATTTTCACCTCTCCATGGTGCGGTTAAGGTCAGACTAGATCACTTTTCAGTCCTGAAAAGTCATATGTGCACACAGACTATTATGAAGGCAGAGACAGGCAATAGAAACACAGTTATATTAAAATATTAAATAACTATAAACATCCAAATAAGCTGGAAAGAAGTGATCAAACACAGGACATTTGCAGAGGCCACACCTCACCCAGATCAGGCTGGGCTAGCTCAGTGCACACACAGCAGCCAAATACATGATTTTAAGGAAAGATGCACACTTGTTCCTAAAAAAAACTGGTCTTGCCACAAATCTTTAGCTATGAATAAAAAAAGAAGTCACTGTGAGTTTCAATCAGCATTTTTACAGCCTCACAAGGATTTCTACAACAACCACTATCTGAGAATAGTAGCAACATGTAAAACCTGTGTTTTAAGGAAGAATGGTTCTTCTCAGAAGTAACTTAGCTAGGGGCTAAAACAGATTATTTTCTATAGTAGAAATTCATGAAATCGTGCTTAAATGTTCCAGTGTTCCAAAGTCTAACCAGAATGGACTAAGAACTATTGACAATACATCTAAAATTTGATGATGTCCCAGTCAAGCCACTACTCCTCATAGCATTAAAGACCATGTAGTCTCACACAACTTTCCTCTAATAAATCAGTGCACCTCTCAACTTTCTCTCTGCTTGGCTATATTTCTGTTGGGATTTTTTGTTCCCTATCCTCCCCCCACTCCCCAATCAACCAAATGAAATATTTACTGTTGGAGGCATCAGAATCATGAATTAATATATTTGTGTAATTTCCCCCAAATTGGAATGCTCACACAATGCTGCAGCAGAGTCTATGTCAAAATCAGGTGTGACTGTAACCAAGCTGAAAGCTCAAAGCAGGTTGCAGATCCCCTCACAAGTCTCCCCAAGCTGATGCTGGCTCTGTACAAAAAGGTTCATGAAAATGAGGTTTTTAGAAAGTTGCTACATAAGCAAGCAAGAAAGAAGGCATAGAGAAAAATTAAATGTGCTTCTAAACAACACTAACAGCTTTCTCCACACAATCCCCACACCCCCTGCCAGAAGGAGACAGAGACAAAAGACAACAGAAGCTTCAGGAAAGATTCTGATCTAAATCATTCCTATATGCACAGCTTATAAGTTAATAGATTTATTTTTATACCTTTGAGAAGAAACAGACAGAAGACTTAAACATTTTTACAAAATGCTAGCAGTAAAATGACTTTATCTTTCTCAATTGAGTTTACATTATCTATAAATTTTTGTTGCTTTCCAATCCTCAGAGACTTTAAATATAGGGTTGAGATAGTAGCTTCTAATTACAATTGTTTTGTATATGGTTCACACACTGATACTTCACAGCATAAGACTCATGCTTTCTGACTTCCAAGGCTTTACATGAGAAATGGGCAAGATGCCATTGTTTTGTGTGCTCAAGTCCATTACAGTACAGGAAGATTAGAATGTGCAACTGAAAGGACAATGTGTATCTCTAATACATTGCAAAATAAAACTAGAAGTAACCCCACACTCAATGCACTCTTTCCAAATATTGCTCTTTGCTCATCTGTTCTTGAAATCCCAGTCTTATTCACCAACTGGAAGAGAGATTTTGTTTTTCTCCCCAGAACATAAGCCCATACAAGAAAGTTCTAATGCTTTAAACTTTCGTGCTGTGGTAATCCTAAAAATAAATAGTACATTTTGTAACAGCTTGTATTCTTATGACAGAAGATGAAACTCACCAGGAGATTCAAAGCAGAGTCATTTGAAATACTTTTCTTTTGTTCCAAACCAACACTTTTTTTCAAGCAATTCTATGAGTTGTGATGCTTCAGGCTTCAAAGTGAGTGTCATCCCCACCAGTACCTTGGGTTGGAACCTTCCAGCATTCGCTGGGGGGGATCACTGCTGCTGGTGACTTTACCTCACCATTACACAGGCTGATTTTCACAAGGCCTTGGATTAAAGTCAGGCCTTCTCTTTTCCCCTTGGGTGACAGAGGAAAACATCTCCTCATTCCAGGTAGCCTTAGGGCAAGAGAGTAAAATTTGTCCTTCCTACACAATGTGTGCTGTTAATGATTATCTAGAGATGTACAGTTGTTATTATACCATATATTGAAAGACCAAGATAACTAATAGCACCTGAGCAGTTGCCTTTAATGTTGGTATCGTACCTAGTTCTTCAAGTCAGACTTGGGTATCTTTAATGTTTTACCATTACCAAACAGACCTCAACTCTTTCCCCCATGGATCTGTGATCCTCTCCTTCCCAGCTCTGCAGTAACTACTAACAGACCCTAACTAAATCCAATCTGACTCAACTAAATCTGACCCAACTGGATCAGAAAGCAGAGATACAGATTTTGTGGCATTTTCTGGACATGGATAACTCCCCTGACTCAATTTCACTTCCATTAATTACTGCCTACTTCCCCATAACTGTCTGCAGCTGAAATTGGAGAAGGAGCTTTCTGCAATCTTTGAACAACTGTATAACAATGCATTACCAATGGTTTATTCTCAAGCAGTTTATTTCACCAGTAACTTCACCAGTACCTACTAAATACACCTTACACCTACAAAGAACCTCTTTGGGCCTTGGACATTCCCTCTGTGTCCATCTGTCTTTTGTGAAAAGATGAGCAGAGAGTGAAGTTGACACAAACAACCAATTGCCTCGAGACACCAGCAGCCTGGGTTGGCCTGTAATTTGATTTCTTGCACTGTTACTGCAGGATGATTGCATAGCTATTTGCCATGCCATAAAAAGGTACAAGAGACCAAGCCCTGCCCTTCTTGGTCAGTGCTGAGCCTGTAATTTGTGGTGGAAACAATCCTGGGCTAGCAGGAGGGGTGTGATGGGCCATGTTTAGGTGTTTTGCGTGTGCCAATAATGCGGAGCGGATGGAAACGTCACCGTGCAAGGGAGGAGGAGAAGGGCTCCTGGCACAGCTCGGCCCTGGCAAATCTTCCAGCTCATTAATCCTGTGCTCTCAGCTCTGCTCTAAAGGCTTGTTTTCGCCAGTTGCTCTGCAGTTAAAAAACATGGCCTTGCCATGTCCTGCACCACAGCATCAGGGACTGTTCAATGTCGCAGAGCCTGAGCTGCTCCAAGGGAAGGGAACTTCTAAGGAGTTTAACTCAGCCTAACCATCAGCATAGTTCCTAGAAATACTCACAGAGAGCTGACAGCTAAGTACAAAGACTTTTCTTAAAGAACAGGTTTCATAACCAAGTCAAGATGCTTTCTAAAGCAATAGGAAAAAATAATGAAGCAACAGAAATAAGTAATGAGGAGCAATTTAAATGTACCTAGAGATGATTCTTGTTTCAAATAAATTAATGAGCTTCCAATAGCACATCTTTTTATTCATCCATGATTATAACTTTATTTTTTTCTTCCTTTGCTATTCTATTTCTTCAAACCTTGAAAAATTGAAGGTGTTGGCAGCTGAAAGTAAATATAATTGCATATCAAGCCATCAAATATATGGAACAAATAGATATAAGTTAATGCAGTTAAACCAAAGGTAAAAGCTGTCCAGAATTCTTTTATTTTTAGTATTTTCATCTTTCTTTATTGTGTGCTTCCCTAAACAAATAAAAATAGCACAGTAAAGTGTGTGAGTCTACAAAGAAAATACAGTAACACTAAGTACACAGCTATCCTGAGAGAATGAATCGAGCAGAAAGGAAATTTATGAAGGAAGTTAAAAGGACCTGAAAAAATGTCAGCTGGAAAAAAACAAACTGTGAAGAGGCAGAAAAGAGTTCCATAAACTTCATTTTGTATCTGTGCAGAGATCACTGGAATAGATTTGTTAAAAAATTGGGTTACAAGCTTTTTCCCAGCTCTCTTATTAAACACAACTATAACACGACCAAAAAATATTCAGAACTGAGGAGAGAGTATTTAGTTTCTAATAAGTTCATGCTTCCTGCCATGTTATATATATGTTATGTGCTCATAATCAAGGCATTGTCAGCAGTAACATAGGGTGGAATCCAGAAAACAGAATTGGATTTTCCATTCCCATAACCTTCAAGAAAAATGGCTGATAGTCTCTTAGAGTCACAAGGCACATGTTTTTGCTCCGTTATTGCTTATTACCATCATTAAGTACACAAAGTCTGTCCAGGGAAAAAAAAAAAAAACGCTGTGGAAGGAAGAGGGTGTCAGTACCATAAAGTACAAGCAAGCAGTTTGCTTCAGGGCAGGAAAGAGAAGGAGAGAGAGAGTGGATGAGAATGGTGAAGTTTATTCCATTGAAAATGTAAACAGAGAACAAAATGAAGGGTGGTAAATTCTGCTCCATAGTGATCCTTTCAAAGGTTAGGCTATGGTTTGTCAAATACCAGTATCAACTCACATATGCTGGCCTAAATCAGAAGCTAAACTCTCCTGAAGTACTGGAGACCTAAGACAATACCTCAAGAGGGGCTGATAATGTTCCAAATGTTTGAGAACTGTTCTTCTGCTAAGCAGGTGTTAAACTGTACTGAAGTTTGTTGCCTTGTTTACAAAGAAGCACTTTGAACACACCATGTTCTCTCTGCTCCTTTTCAAAGTAAACTTTGTTTCCCCAGGCAGTTGATCTTTCAGGCTCTGTAGCCCTTAATTGCATTTGAAGCAGATATTCGCTTTGTGATGCTCTCTCTGGTAAAACAACACACATCATGACATGTTCTCACTATGTATAAAGAAATGCTGTGCTAACCTAACCCACTGATCAGCCTCCACAAACAGCAAGAGGCTGTTCTCTAATGCTAAGGGAAAAGACAGGAAGAGAGCAACTGCATGAGTGCACAACAGAGATCTTGCAGAAAGACATTAAGCCTATTCACATGCTCTTGAAATAGAAAATTCAGTCACCAAGACAAGACATAGCTTTTAGATACTCTGAAAACAAAAGGTATCTTTTGCTTGTGCACTGAGAGCTATTTGCTGTTCTACCTCCCTATCAGCTTCTCATCAAAAACTGCCTACACAAATGCTTTGATACAATAGGATCACAGCATTAAGAGTATTCATCATTCCAACTCAATAGGAAACCAAAGTACAATATTAAGCAGAAACTGCAGCCCAAGCTCTGCACTCAGAGTGTCTGGCTCAACATGGCAACAGCTTCAGCCCAGGTACTCCTAAGTTCACACCTTTGAACGAGAATAACTCAATCCATGTTCACAAACTCGAACTTTTGCTAATACTTTGATTTTATGGATCTGCATTGTCAGGCCAGCAGGGACAGGTCAGCTGGGAGGCACAGCCAGTAAAAAAAATATGTGTATCAAAAACACCATAGTGAAATAAATTGTGGCATGTTGAGTTACTCTGAAATACCAAAAAACCTCCATTTTCTATAGAAGGACCTTGGAAAGATTACTCTGCAGAGAATAAGGAGTTAAGGCTTTATTAGTATTTCTGAAGTGGCCTTGGCAAGGACCCTCCAGAAGAGGGGTTCATCTGGCCTCAATTAGCTCTTACTCCATCACAATAAACCACCTTCCACAACAAAAACTGTGCCTGTCTGACAATAAAATACAGCTACAACTTATCCAGCAATACAAGAAATAAAATGGTATTCACAACAAGCAGTTGAGCTTTTCTCAGAATCCACTCTGCTGGGTGACTTAATTACCTTAAATATTTATCCAATATTGAAGGAGCAACACTTAGATTCTCCAACAGCTCTGGAGAATGTTTTCCAGTCACTGCATGAAAATACAGTGAGAGTCTTCTGTGAAAAATGGAAACTGAAACAATACCATGAATCCTCAGTAAAGTTTCATGACATATTAGCAGCAAAGTCAGTTTGAGCTGGGTCACCTGTTGTGTCCGTGTGTGGCAATAGACTAATACCAGAACAACTCCAGCTGTGCTGTAAAGCAGTTCAGTAAAAAGATCAAGTGTTTGTTTGCTTTTTGCTTTTGTTTGGGGTTTTTTTTAAAGAAACACACAGAGTTTCTTTGGTGGTTTCAGACCAACACGACACAAAGAACACAGGAACAGCTGCTGAACTGAGGGGAGGGCAGGCAAGTGAACTGTCAGGGCAGCTCTGCCAACCAAGCCAGTAGCTCATGAAACTACTCTTCTCAGCAAGGCTGGTTTTGTTACATGAAAGGCATAAACTAGATAACAACGTTCAAAATAATGGACATTAAATGTTGTCTCATTCATCTCCTCAGCTATAATAGGGAGTATAAGTCTCTCCTTTTAGTTCATAGAGAACTGGGAACTGGAATGAGCTCTGGAGGAATGAGATATCCTAGGTCATACAAAAGAGAGAAAGTAAGGGGGTTTTTACTGTTTTTAACAGGTAAAACCCCTTTCTAGCTGAGACTTTCTGATCTCACCTGCACATCATTTGCATTGTGTAGAAATCTGATTTAAGGGGGTAAGAAGAACAAGCACAGCGCAAAATATACGTCATTTTATAGCGCATCTCATGACCACTGCTGCCCAAATCCACAGCCTCATCTGATCAGAAAGTAAAGACCTTGCTATATCACATTTGATTTTGTGAAGGTCAATATTTTCTGCAGTGTGGGATAAAAAGCACCAGCTCATCTTCACACTCTCAGTAGGCCTCTGAAAATGACAGACTTCATCTTAATCACCAACAAAGCAGCCCCATTTGGTATTCTGGAAAGTTACAAACACTCCAGTAATTTCATAATTTCTAGCTTCAAAATGCCCCAGCTAACCATTTCACTAATTCTGTGGTCTGAGGGCCAAAAGACATAATGCTTCCCCTTGGTTTTGCTTTTACCTCCATGTCTCCAGCTAATAGTGTTGGGGAATGTGGTTACTGACAATGGCACTTAATCTCAGAAAACTGTAATTTAAAAGCACAGTTGTGCTTTTCATGTTCTTCCCTCTTCTAGGGATGGATTTCTGTGGAGGGCAGAACTGAAAACTGCTTTCCTTTTGTTACTCAGAAAGGTTAGGGCCAAAGGAGAGCTTATGACACTTGAGTAAATACATTAATTTCTCTGAAAGTTGGGTTTGGTTCTATGCTTGTATCTGTGTGTCCCCAAGGTGGGCTAATTTCTATCCCTTCTTACTGTTTTAGGAGTTTTCAGTCCTGCCCTGCTCATATTTTGATAGCAAGCAGCTGCATCATCACGAAAGTGTCTCTCCAAAGAGATACAGGGTAGAGAAGGGGCCACCATGAATCTAAAAGATAATGATGGCACAGAAATGTCTGTTCTAGGAATCCTGAAGTATAGGCCTTCAGCAGACATGACAGGAGAAGTCTCCCTCTCACCTATTAAGAACATGAAAAGTTTCAAATGTTTTATTGCAGCTACTTTGGAACAAAAGGAAAGGTAAGAGCTAGAAAGAAATTCCCTCACCCAGGCTTAAACTGTCAGAATGTAAATGAAGAGAAGAAATCTAAGAGAAAAATACTCTGTGATAACATCATATGACAACCTTTAACAAACTCACTTCACAAATACTGTTAAGCAGAGTAAAAGTTCCCTTGTCTTCCTCTTTTCCATTTACACATCCCAAGATTTGCTGTGAAAGGAAACACCGATATTTTCCTCCAAATCTTTAGGGAGAAACAGCTTCATGTTTTTGCAGCTGCACTTGCCAGAACGCTGTTCCCACCAGTCCCTTGGCTCTTTCCTCAAGTTGTCCCATAGTTCAGATTCCTTCAAGGGTAACTGTCAAATCCTTATATTAGTCCCCAGGACACAGAGACATAATCCCTGTCTTAAAAGACTTCAAATGATTTTCCCATTTTGCAGTTGGTACAGCTCCTTCTATATAACACTGCCAAAAAAACCCAACACAGCACAGTGACCAAGCCAAAAACAAGACTTTTTCTGGGTTTTTTTTTTCTTTCTATTTCAGGGCCCAGAAGATGTCAAGGGCACACACAATGTGTTCAAAGCAGCAATTGGGCACACATGCATTTAATTTAGAAGTTGCCCACCTGGATTTGTTGGGAGCTTTTAGAAGTTCTTTCACAAAGCCCAGAGCATCAGAACAAGGCTCAGCACCTGAGAACACTTTGCTTTGTTCTCCTTGGCAAGTTAGCATGTTTATCCTGTCAGTGCTCACAGAACAGCCTGGCAGAGCTCACCCCAGAAGAACGAAAGATTAAAAAGAGCAGTAAGACAAAACAGCCCCCCAGACCAGGTATCTCTCGCATGTCTTTTGCCTGACTCTGCCCACATAAGCAATCAAATCCAGTAAAAGGTTAAGGAAAGGAATACAGTGGGTAAAATGTAAGGGTGGGAGTAGGAGTATTACAAGATGACAGCAAGTGAGACATCTCTAGTTCAGTGCTTTCCTCTTGTAGTTACTCCAAAAATTAAAGTACTGTGAACAAATACCTGCTACCCCCGTATATGAAGTTAAGTAGGGTTAATCTCTAATGCCTGCCTCACACACACCTGTTACAGACATCTAAAAAAGACTTGTTTACTGTGCTGACCAACACTGCATATAGGTTTGTGAAAAGTACATGTGTATTTTTCAGCAGTTAAGATCACACACAATAATACTATACAAAGAACAATAATGTTCTTCATCACAGGTCTGTTCTGTTGGAAATAAAAAACAGTTCGAAGCACCCAGCCTCCAGATCATGCTGAAGTCTTTTAGAAACTCTCACTGCCTAACACCTGCCTCAGAAGCAAAAACTTTAAAATCAGAACAGCCTTGTTTGCCTCTGCAGCATTGACCTGCAGGTGGATGTGGTTGCAGCACAGTGCATGGGATGTGCTGGCAATCCCAGCACAGGTGCTGGGCAGGAATACTGCTCCTGAGGCAGAGAACTTCCCTCAGTGCCCCTCACAGGTACTGCAACCAAAATAGAGCACACAGTATTTATAGCCCCACAGAGCACTCCAAAGGCTTTAGTCAGCAGTGTGACAATGGACACACCCCTCAAGGGCTAAAAATGAAAAGCTGTTCAGGACTCCTGACCCGGATCTGGTGAGTGATGTACCTACTCTCCACATTTTATTCAGGTTTCCCTGCAGTTATTTACCCAGTGACATCTGAGCCCTCCTTAATAACATGCCTGGAGCAGAGCTAATGATTATATGATTAATCTGCATAACCCTTGACTTGAAACAACTCTTGACAAGAGCAGTTGACAAAACTGCTTTCCCAGCCCCTCCAACACACAGCGAGTCACACAAAGTAAATTCTTAAGAGGCAGTAGGGCAAGGTCATTTAAGCCCTTTGTATCACTTAGTTCCAAGTGTATCTATATTCATCCAGCCAAAACAGCAGAAAATACCTTTGCTTTCTTCGAAAAGTGAAACAAGCAAGTGATCTTTGTTTTAAATAAATTATAGCAGGTGACATACCTGGCAAAACATGCCAAAATCAAACTTCAAATGGTAACGAAGCCTGAGTTTTATAAGGAATCATTTACCAAACCAGGTTTTAGCAGAATCAAAAGGCTTAAAAAAATAAAATCACCACAAACCAAAAATCCCAGCTGGTGGAATCCCTCAACCCATTTTTAAGCTTTTCCATAAAACCCATGTGGGACTTCTCAGCTTGTTGCTAGCACAGACTGCATCCATCTGAGCTTTTCAATGTTCTTTGAAAGGGTACACCAAGATAAGATTTCCAAGAAATCACAGCTGGTATGTTCACAAATGAACAGCCAAAGCACATACAAAGAGAAAGATTCCTTTTTACCCCCTGCATGAGATCTATTGCCTTCTTTGTTAGTGAAAAACACAGATCTCAGCTTCTGTAAAATTGTATACATCATGCCTAAAAGTGATAGTACCAGAAATTCCACTGCTTAGCTGCAATTAAGTGTGATTTCCACTGCCCAAAATCATCTTGAGGATAAGTGCTCCACATTCTGTTTTGATTGCCTCACCTGCTTCTGTTTCTGTGCTCATGGATAAAGAACACTGAAGAGCAGCATGGGGAAAAGAAAAATCCAGAACAAATTACAAATAAGAAAACAGAGTCATCACCTACTTCCCTAGAATATTCTCATTTTTCTTTTGTTTCTCATGCTGTAGAAAAAGATTAAAGTAGAACTAAAGAAAGCAGCATGTAATTTGCAGCAGTTGTATTAGCAAAAAACTCTTATTTCTAAGCATCTCTTCACCAGCCACTACTTCTACACAGTGGTAGAAGAACAGCTTTAAACCAGGACAGTAGAATGGAAAAGTACATAACTTTTCATACATAAATACATAAGGGTTGCCCCAAAACCTCTTGATTACTTTCCTAAGCGCTGCTTTCTTCAAGAGTATCAGAAGTCCCCAAGACAAAGATGTAGGATAGGGTGATACAACACAGAAAAGCACATATTTGGTACACTAAATACATTTTCTGGCAACTTGCCTCAAATGGAAAGAGAAACAGAGTAAGAATATAAATGGGAAAAGCCCTTTCCCTTCTGGAAATTAGTTCTGATTTTATTTTGAAATGGTGAAACTGCTTAACTATGTGAATTTGTATTTTTACTGCTGACAGATGAAGCTGACATCACTAACAAGGAAGGCTTAAGAATCCACTTTTAGGTATTTATTTTCATAAATTACTTAGCCAGAAGGTTGTTGCACTGAATTTGTAACTGTACAGAAAGATCCAGACAATATTTAATTTTGAATCCCTTTCTAGCCTGCACACACCAAAATGCATTCTATGAAAATTGATTAATTTTTAACCAAGTGTTTTTTTGCTACTTAATTCTGATACACACATTTCAATTCTAGTTGCCATCCCAGAAAACTGTATTTTTATTCAGCAATGAACTCTCTTTGAACTCACAATGTCCAGAAAGGTTTTCTGGCCATTGCTCCTCAGAACAGTGTCAGAAGGGCACAGACTTAAAGAATCTTTTCCCACAAGGTGTGTCCCTTCCCGGGCTGTCATCTGACAGACACATGAAAAACACCCAGTGACCACAGAAGAGAATAGCTTAAGGGACAAAGGTGACAGCTGTACAAACATATTTTCAATGCCAGGTTTATGCAGGGCACTGAAATGCTCGGTTCTTAACCTTCTGAAACCATCATGACCATCTTTATATCGTATATAAAGTCTCCGCAAATGTTTCCAAAGAAAATCAAAGGCTTAGAGCTCCAAAACGTGACTTCACAGAAGAGTCAAACATCTTGTAAAATGAACAAGTCAGATTTTGCCTGTGGTAAATTTTACAGAAACCTCCTGACACTGCCTAAAAGGCTGGTTTGGTTTTCCTTTCTGAGTTTCTACCTCTTGGCTCTAGCTTGAGAATGCTTGGGCAGATCTCAGTTTTAGCCTTCAAATTACAAAGTGTCCATGGTGTGTTTGACACGGCTCCAGGACAGCGATGTCACACAGGCTGCCCCGAGCTGCACAACGTCCTGGCACCGTCCCCTGCCAGGACACAGCCTGCCACTCCTCTCCTACAGGTTCTCAGGGCAGAGAGAAAAGAAGAAAGATGTAACCTAGGGGGGTGAAGCTTTGCCTGGTGTACAAGGGAAAAATCAATTAATTGCAAAAAACAAAAGGAATTGATTTAGTGCACAAATGGGAACTCCTTCTAGTACCTGGCAGCTCCAATAATAAAGAAATTGCTGAGGAGTTAGAGTCAGGTGAGGCCAAAAAATACCTTGATTTCCTTGTTTACCAACAATGTGTATTAACATTTGGCCTACAGCAAGATTATTTTGGAAGCCAATTGCTTAAAGAGGTCTGAGAGTAAGAGGAGGGATTTTTCACCCATCTGAATATATAACCACATCTTCCTCCTTTACTTATTTTACCTTTAAGAGCTCCAGGTTGTCTGTGAACTTGACTACAGGAACAAGACTTGGAGCTGCCTTCCACTGAAACCAGTCCAGAACAAGTCATGGGTATTCAGTCTATTTTATTGAGGCTGATGCAAACAACAAGAATATACAGCACAGGACAGAACCATGACTCTGTGGCTCTACCACTGGGTTTTCCTGATGTTGATTTAAGCAGTGCAATTCATTTAATGAGGAAAAACATGAAGATTTGAACAGAAAACAAGGTACACAGCTGAGCTGGTCAGGAGTTCTTTGATGAAATACCAAGACTTTTAACCTGATGTGGGAAAAATCTCTTCTATCTGAATGATGGCACTGGTGTCACTCTGCTGGCCACTAGTGAGGGTCACTGCAGCACCACTGGGGTAACAACAGCAGCCTGAATCAGCCAGCATCAATGCCAAGAAAAGACATTTTCTTGTACAGTTCAAAGGAAGCACAGACATAAAGCAGCCTCACAGTGACCCAAGAAGTCTGAATTGCAAAGTTGTTGGGGCTGTGCCAGTTTTTGTTCAGGCACAAGGACATGGCTGCAGCGTGCATGGCCAGAGCAGGCTGGACACAGCGAGCAGCAGGTATGAAGCTGCTGCCCAGTGTGAGCATTCACCTGCACAGTTTGTTCCTCACCTCAGGGCAGGGCTCAGAATATTCCTCATTTCAGAATGTGCTCCATTAAATGTGGCATGATTGTTTTTCAGGTGAGAGGAAGGTTTAACATTTGGCAAATTTTCCAAATTTCTCAGCTGAAGGAATAAACAAATTGTAAATACCAACTTACCTGATACTACCAGGTGTTTTCCTGTAGTTGTCACATGGCTTGCGTTGCTCCTGAGTCACAGTATGAAAAGCCCTTACCAGAAGAATCAGGTCAATGGGAGTATCCACATGAAACCAGGAATATTAAAAAGAAAAATCCCCAGTATTTACTCCTGAGTCAGCATTAACAAGACTGAATCACTGTCAGACAAACAAGGAAGTTAGGAAACTCTCTCTGACAGTTATTTTCTTTGGGAACTTCCTCGTCCATAGAACTTGAGATATTTTAAATCAGTTTTTCTTGAAAAAGCCGATTAAAGGAGCAATGATGTGAAATCAAATATTCCTCAAAATTAAGTATTTTATTAATAGTCTTAAATGACAGTGTCCTCTAAATCCAGTCTCTTGACTGTTGATACACAGAGTGATAAATTAATTTCACAATTATGTATTTGATACATAACAATGCATTTATGAACATACGTGGATAGGACAGTTTGCCCAGTATGCACATTATAATATTATTTGTGTGTTCACATTAATGCACTCTCAAGTTTTTGGAAATTACAAAAAAAAATTATTCTGCTGATAAAGAAAACTTACATCCAGATAATATAAATTTAACTGCTCAAGGTATATTGACTTGCTCCTTAAAAGGTTTTCAATGCACTTTGAGGAAGACAGGGGGGGTCTATTTCACTCCTGGTGTAGAGAAACAGTTCATGGCCCTTGTAGCAGAAAAAATATTGTTGTAGAAATATTGAAGCTGGCAACAAAAGGATTGGCCCCAGTGAAACCACAAGAAAGGAGAATCAGGACAGTAACATTGCTCAGTTATCTGTGAGGAATGCTGGTACATAATTTGCATTATTTTTATCCTATTTACTGTGAAATCATCAGAGGACTCTAATCCCAATTGCTATAACTGTGTCTTTGCTTTACTTGATGTTTATGCTTATCCTCTACATAATAGACTAAAATACACAGTTTTTCCTTCACTCAATGGTTCATCCCCTTTGGCTCAGCACTTGACTTCTTCACAGCCATAATGGTTTTTAAAAGCAGTTGCTCTGCATTGTTGAAATCAAAGGATGGAACTGTCATAACATTACTAGAACTGCTCCACCACCTTTAATCTACATTTTGGTCTCTGGTCCACTGCACTGTATAGAGCTCTACCTCTACTTTCCTACATTAAGAAACCTCCATTTGGCCATGACATCTTGCTACTAAGTTTTTATGACAATAATTAAAAGTAATTTTCAATGCCACTGAGTTATTTTCATTAAAATTAAATATTTCAAATTAAATGTATTAATTCCTCTTGAACAAGGGTGTCCATGCACAGGAACAGAAGAAACTACAAAGCTTTCATGGCAATTTAGCCAGATGGAATACAGAAAATACAGTTATTAATTTTAATCTGACTGAAGTTCACAGAGCATTTCTACCAACCCTCAGCAGTGCAGGAAAAGAATAAATAATTTCCCTACTGACTTCTGCTTCAATAGGATATAGAAACCAGATGAAAACATTGTTTTTTATAATCAGTAGGCTAATCAAACATTTCTGGCAGACTCTGTAGCAAGTGAAGGACTATAAAAGAATATTTTAATCTTCTCTGGAAAGTGTATGAGTGAGAAGAAATGAGATTTTTCGTGACTCACTAGATATTTGTGTAATATTAAGTAAATTTTGTCTAGGCAACACTTTGGAAAGAGAAAGCTTTTGTTATTCCAAACCTTTATCTTTTAAATGGAAGTGTGAGAAATACCCATCATTCACATTCAATTTATTCTTGAAGACTCCTAGAGCTGCACTTCCAGTACTAAGGAGTCTAAAGTAAGCCCATGGACAGATCACAGGTAATGAAAAGAAAAAAAGGAATCTTAGACCCTTTTGAAAGCCTTTCCATGTAAAAGACCCAATGATTTGCATTAGTGATGTCCAAGCCTTTTATGTTACTGAAGAATATTCTGAGATTTAAAATTTTATCCCCTGCAAGAAATTACTTCCTTGCCTGGAAGAAGCATTTCAAATATCCAGCCAGCAAAATTCACTAAAGAAGGGTCATAAAAGTACTATCAGGGTCATAAAGGTACTACTGACTTGAGCTGGATTTTCTCTGCCCTGGTCTATAGATTTAATCCCAAATCTCTCTCCACACCATTATGAAGATATTGATGCAAACTTTACTTCTCACTTTTCTCCCTTACCCATTGTGGTCAATCATCTGTTCTCTTATCAAAGGGCATCCTTCCCTTTCTATTTGTGTGAGTCTCTTCTAAAGAGATTTTCATCTCCAATTCCAGCAGCAGCAATATTAACATGCCCACTCCATGCCGTTCATTATCTCCATTACTCAGCCACACATTCTACTTTCCTGCCCCCTTACAGTTGTCACATCTTTCCAAGTCACGGGATTTCAATTTACACAGGATTGGGTTAAAAGGGTTCCTTTCAGGCACAACTACAGGAAAGACCAAAAACAGCCACAGATTTTTTACTCTCAAAAACTTAGGTGTAAAATTCAAATGATCACAAGAGAATGTCACAAAAACTTTCTAGCTAACACATCTGCAGGATAAAAGTTGAGCCAAACACACTCCAAAGATTCAGAAAATAAAGAACTCCCTGCTTTTCATACTTTTATTTTTGTTTGTTTGGTTTTGGGGTTTTTTTGTTTTGTTTTGGTCTTGGTTTCTAATAATTTGAATGGTAAAATTATCATCTGTGATGCGATACCTGTTTCAATCAGAACTTTCAGTTGTTTGGCAAGAGCCAAATGCCACAGGGAACAATCACACAAAAATATGACCTACCACACATCTGTTAAAGCTCACTAAGTTTGAATGTAACATCATTAAACATTCTGATTTTTTTTTCCTTTGTTATTTCAAATGTATTTCTTTTGCTTACAGTAAGGCACAAACAGAAAATCTAAGGGTCCACATGAGTGGTTGGGAAACAAAGTGTACTCTGCAAAGAACATAATAGGATTAGGAAAACAGTAGCATTTCTTGTTAAATAGGGAGCAAGGGGACTGTTTATGAGGTTTGGGGTTACTTGATCTATTCAGGAAAGCGTCTTAGCAGCAGCTGATCACAAGTGGAAGGCATGAGGTACAAGGGCACATAAAACATGCCCTGAGCACAAGAAGGAGCAATTCATTCCTTTCATCTCTTCTGTGCTCTACTCTAAGAAGAGATTTCTATTCCAATAACTATTGCAAACTCACTAAAGGAAAATATTTTATCCTATTTTCCAAAACTTCACTCAATAACTAAGGAAAAAAAACAGTAACAGAATCACCAAAAGTTTGGTAAAGAACACAGGACAATGAAAGAAAGCAAAATAATATGGAAGCAAAAGGATTTTCACGTTTAAATGAGATTCAGCTTCATGAATCATTAACAATTCCATCTCACAAGGACAAGTTATCGCAACTGCTTTGATGTTCCTTAAATGGGACATAAATACAACTCCTTCTACTACATTTCTGCTGCCAAAGACAACCTTTGTGGCTGGTTTGATTTTCTATTGTTTGGGGTTTGGTGTTTTGTTATTTGGGGTTTTTTCCCCCTGCAGTTACATTTTCAACAACATAAAGCAGCTTTCCCTTCTCAGAAAACAGCAGAATTTTAAGTATAAATCAGTCCGTGAGACAAAGATAAGCATCTTCTGCTTAGTGATGGAAATCAATCTGATTTTGCAATTTCTGATTTGTAAAGCTACAAGCCAAGTGATGAAACCTGACACCCTGGACAAGCACCAGCTCCTGACAGAGTAAACAAACTTCCACAGCCATGGAACTGAACTCTGCACCGTTCCCATTTGCTATCCAACTTCCTTGTGGATAAAAGCACCAAATGGATTGCAATACATGCCTGAGCACTGCTGGTTTAGATAATTTTCTATAAAGCATCTCATTTTAGATGTTTCACTTCTAATGCAAATAAGCAACAAAAGAAGGTCACTAACACCTGACCTTTCTTCTAAAGACGGTGTTTGTCCTTGCCAAGAGCTTCATTCCTTCAAATCCCCTGGGGACTCTCTGCATGAATGATTTTGCTTCTGAAGCTCCTTACCTGTACTTCATCTACGTCTGAGGTAACAAAACAGCAAAGTTGGGTAAGTAACTCTAGATTCCAACACCTGGGAGTGAGGTTTGCAGCTGAACTGGACAGTGATGGAGAGCGCTGTTGCTCTTTATCCTGGTTTTCCTCAATGTAGAAGGGTTTTGTTCCTCACTGAGGAATGATTACCCTGAAAGCTAAACCTGAGCACTGACTTTCAGCTCCTCACCTGAGTACTCTGCAGTGTTGTCAAAAATGGGGTTTAAACACTGACATAGTAGTAGCATCCCTTCCTTAAAGGTGTGTTTTCTCAGCTCTCCTCTATCCTGTAGCTGCTGGATTACAAGCCTGGGAACCCTGGTATTTCAGGACCCCACCTAACACCGACTGAATTTCAGCAGAACTCTTCTTGGGTCAGTAAGCAATCCAGGACATAGTTTGAAATTACCGAAGTTATAAGTGACAGATCATCTATCAGTAATAAGCTGAGGACAAAGCCACTGGAGTGCAGAACTGAGCGCCTTCCCCATTCTTGCACTCTACAGCACTTAACAGATTTCACTAATAAAAGCATATTTAACATATAAATACATGTAATCCCTTTAATGAAAGTATAACCAGAAAATGTTAAACTATTTTATGTTTTATATGTGAAGATTCCCCCATATGTAGCTATTCTGAAAAGAAAGTTTATTGGAAACCAGACAGCACATCCTGCAAGCCTGGGCTCAATGGATGAACATTTCCCAGCAGCAGCAGCCCCAAACTGCAGCAATTTCAGCCACCACAGACCTGGGTGTGGTTCTTTTCTTTTTGCAGTTCATTCTGCTTGCCCTGCAGCTGAACTTAGCCTATTAATATATAACAGTAAGGAAAGATTTCCTCTGGAGACAGCAATGCACTTGAAACAATAGGTAGCTGTATTATTTTCATCTTACAGCAAAAGCAAGTGGTCACATAGCAGCTCTTCTGGTCTCCAAACACCTCATCCTTTAAAGCACATTCCATTTTACTGGGATCACAGGAGATAATTTCTCCCAAATCAGGCACAATAGTGGTGCAAACCAGCACCTTCCT
The DNA here is from genome assembly GCF_049639895.1 of Pseudopodoces humilis. Taxonomy (NCBI): domain Eukaryota; kingdom Metazoa; phylum Chordata; class Aves; order Passeriformes; family Paridae; genus Pseudopodoces; species Pseudopodoces humilis. The sequence goes on along the minus strand of NC_142212.1, from coordinate 5,535,418 downwards.
CATCTGCAGTGTTAAATAGAACATGAATTGGAGTCTCAAAGAACAACGTGCTGCTTCTCTCAAGCGTGTTCTGAAGTACCAAAAATTTCTACAGAATATGGCAGAAATGTGATTTGAAGACCAGCTGGTAAGAAACCAGCACAAGAATACCAGTTAAACTGCTACTTTAGTCAAGTTAATTAACAGTCTTAATGATCCTACCAAAGTCAGAATGGTAGGAAACACATATTTAGATCTATTGGTTTTACACTCTGGGGGAAATACTCTTTTACAGAGAGGGTTGTGGCTGGATGCGGGTGTATTAAGCACAACCAGTCCCTGGGGGTAACAGTACAAACAATTCCTCTCAACATTTGAGCTGCACCATTATTCTGTCACTGATGTGACACTCTCCCTACAATCCCACCCCCCCTCACCAATAAATGCTCAGATAAAAACTCCCTCCGCCTTCACCGAACGGAATCACTTCCTCATTACTGTGGTAACGGCACATTGAGCTGGAGAATCAAGAAAAGATGAGCACAACCTTTTCAATCTACTCCCTGTGACAACTAAGAAAACGCTTTCTACCAGCTTATGCCAGGAAGATGACAATTAAACTGCTCTGGACAGCAGCCTCGCACATCCATCAGAATCATCAAGCAAAGTGGTGCCCAGTTCAGAGTTGCACTGGCCTCAGGCAGGCAGCTTTCTTGCTTCTCTGGATCAGAAAACCTTTCAGCACCTTGCAGAGTGAAACTTGAAACTGGGGAAATGATGGACAGTTTTAAACACCCACACCTGACAGTCATAACCATCATTCGTGCTCATTCACATGTATCTGGAAATAAGGCAGATTTTCAATAGAAATCTCCATAATATTAGGCTGCCTCTGTGCTGTAGGATAATAAGTTCTTAAAAATAACAATTCAAAGACTCTGAAAAGTAGATTTCTCTGTCTACATTAGTTTCTCTTCACGATAATACTATATTGTAGATGTCACCTAAGTCTATCAGCTGTATTAACATTTACATCACATATTTCAATATCACTGATTCATCCAGTTTCTCAGAAGAAGGTACCTGCTACTGAAATTTGAGGAAAGACTTATAGCCCATGTGATATTTCCAAGATCTGAACAGCTTTGTACTCACAAAAAATGCAGAATGATCTGGAATGACTCTTCAACACTCACAAGACAAGTTAAGACTCAAAATTTTAATTGTACATTGTCAAGTGAAAAAAAAAAGTTTTATCCCAGAGTTTCTTTTGGGGTTTTGGGTTTTTTTTTAATTTTTAAATGTTTTTATTTTCCTGAACTATCTTCAATTAAGTATTTTTAGAACTGACTTTTAATGAAGCTATAAAGAAGAAAGAAGAGCACATTTCCAGGCAACAAATCACGACCTGGAAGGTCTCAATTTACTGAGGTTCTTTTAATAGCTTGAACCAAAATCCACATGACTCATTTTGTCAAAACTAGAATTACTAATATTAAAAAGGGGATTAACATGATAATTATTCCTGATACCCAAATAAGTGTCCCTCAATCTGCAGAGACATTTAAAAACTGAAAGAGCTGTCAGTCAGATTGTCCTGAGTAGAATGACACTGCACTAAAATTCCATTAATAATAGGAAATTTGTTCAAAGTGTCCCAGACCAACTGTTATTCATTAAAACCAACACTGTCCCTTTAATAAGGCAGTAACCTGGCATGTTTCCAGAATTTCCACCCATCTAGAATTGCAAAATAAACAGAAAAAAAAGGAATTCTGAAAATCTCTAACACATCACTGCAGTTATTGGATACAACAAATGTGACTTCATCTCAGAAGGATACGCAGCACTTCCTGCTCTGTGCAGACCCCATGCTCTGAATTAAAACACACAGAGGCTCAGTGTTCTGGACAAATACAAATGTTTAAATGTGAACCACGAGTTCAGTATATAGAGACCACAAGGTACACCAGAACTCCCAAGAGCTACAGGCAGTGGCTTAGGCATATGCTTAGTCCCATGTTTTACAATAACCTGCCAATTTTTTTATGTCTTGGCATTTGCTGCATATTGCCAGTCTTTTGAATTAAAGTGAATTCAAGTAGGTGGAATATATCATTCCAGGGAAATTCCATTATAACTTATCATAAATGAATCTTACCACCTACTATACCATCAAGTTCCTGTTGTGCCTACGGATTAGTTCACTCAAGTATTTAACTTGTTTCTTATTAAAGCATCTGAACTCTGAAATTGTACATTTTCCAAAACTTGGAAGGCACTCACAAGGAACTCACTTGATAAAAATCAGTTATATTCTTGCACTTTCAGCTCACGATGACTGTACTCATGTGCTTCTATTTTTATTAGGATATTTTGTCAGTTACTAATTATTTGTACATCTTCCCTGATTAAATAAAGGACTGATAATACAAATCACAACTTTATGAAAAATAACTTGATTAAAATATCACAGTATTGGAAAATATGAAAAACAACTTGCATGAAGGATATATTTATATTCAAATAATATTCCCTAGAGAACACACAATTTCTTCTCTGAATATCTTGACATTTCATCTTCAGTTTTGGCACAGAGGAAAAAAAGCCCAACTTAAAAAAAAAAACCAAAAACAAAAACTCCAGAAAGAAACCCAAAAACCAACAGTGACAATCTGCGTATGTTGATTAAAATTAAACTCACCCGGGCCTTGCTAGAGAGAACTCAGGATGGATTCCTTCATCCAGTTCAAAAGAGTTCTCCCATTTTGGCATGAGCACAGATCTTTACTAACCAACTTCCAGATTAACACGGCAATAAAAATAATAAAAGCTTTTCTCAGCAGCCTTCATTTCTCCTGAAAGCTTATTGGTGGATGTTAAAGTAATCCAATGTGAAAAGGAGCCACACAAGTCCCTGGCCACCATTCTGGCAGTATTCATCAGGGGCACTGCCTAGCAGGAATTCATGAGTTAAATATTTTGTCTTTGACAGGAACATCTGTTTAAGCCATTTGCACATTTCCCTTGTGACTATTGGTCCACCAAAAGCTGGGCTAAAGCTAAAGGTATTTTATATATCAAGAAATACCTGCAAAAAGGAAGGAGAAAGAAGAGTAAAAGACAAGGAAAAATGGGAAGAGGAACACAGAAGCATCCAAACAATAACAGCAGCAGGAATGCCCAACAGAAGGATATTCCCAAGAAGACAAAACCAGCAGGAAAAGTCTCAGAGGAAAAAATGAGAAAGTAAAGAAGAGATGAATCCAAGCCGGAACATTTGGACCCACATGCAAACAAGGCCAGCTGAATGCACATGACCCTGCCTCCGAGCAGACCTCAGGGCTTGAGTCTCCACTTGTTTATTTTCTCCAGGAAACAAAATCGGTTTCAATTCAGATTAGGATGACAATGAAGTTTTTTACTGTGTTACTATAATTCCATAATTCACTGCAATATCACAATCCCATCAAAGAAGTCCTCAGTTTAAAAAGGTGAATTCTTGTTACACCCAATACAAGAATTAGGATTCAAGGAATAAAATCTTTTTGATACGAGATATAAGGTGGATATGATAATGATTTTTTTTTTTCTTAATTCAAGACTTAAATGTTTCTGAAAGGGAAGAGCACATCAAAATCCTTTCTTCTTGTCTCCATCCACCTGGAGTCAGAACCCAGTTCATGAGAAACACAAGCTGGATCCTGGAAACATTTACTATCTAAGGCAAGTTTGATGTTTACAGCTGGATGAATGAAATGCAGCAGTCAGCCCTTTGAGCACAGAGACACACACACGAGTGCATTTAACTTCAAAGAAAGCATTGCAGGGTATGTGAGCACATGCATGGCTCTACTTTAGCACTCACAAACATCAGACTTAAAAACTTACATGGTGTGAGTTGTAGGTGATCAAAAAGTAATGGGCCAAATGTAATTTAACCCTTTGAGCTGCACATGCGACTGAAACCCAGTTTAACTGAAACCACAGAGCTGCACGTGCGATTGAAACTGTAAGTTAGGCTCTTTCCTATGTGCCAGAACCATTGTAACAGCTCCAGTTGCCAAAAAGAACAACTTTTGCTGCTCTCCTTTTGTGTTCTCCATTTATCCCACATCTCTCAACACAGAAACCCACTATTAAGACAATGCTGCTCAATAAAGAGGCAGAAAATGTACAATGTTTGTTTGGGGTTTGGATGTGTTGGTTTGGTTTTTTTCCCCTGGAATATCTTGCTGATGTTTCAAGAGTTAAATCAAAGCCTGAGGCATTCCAGCAATCATCAAAGCTGGCACAAGGTGCTTGGTGAGAACACGTAGGCAGGAAGAGAGGAACGAGGAGATGGGGGTGATATGACTCCCTGTTTCAGCAGCTGTGAGCTGCTCAGTCTGTCCCCCGTGCTAAGAACCATGCAGATAGTGGGCAGATAGTTAGAAGTTTTTCCTTTTGCTTCGAAGCCAAGTAATTAAGTCAGACTTAAGATGGTAAAGTAACCACAACAGAAAACAGCACCTACACAAGATAAGAATCGCCTCACCTTCACCTCTGAGCTCTACCATGCAGGAGGTATGCACACAGAAAAAGCTCTGCTCAGACTTTCTGTCTAGTCTCAAATAAGTTGAATGAAACTGGTATTATACATATTCGTCATGAAACTATTCAAGTCAATGTTGCAGTTAGAGGAATAAAATAAAGGGGATTTTTTCCACATGAGACTTAAGGAGACATTCTAAGCCTTTGCTTTAAGCAGCAAACCTTTCCTGTAACTAATGCAAAACAAAACCATCCTCCATAGGGCAATGCAGAACAGGAATCTGGGTCAGGTGCTCTGAAGAAGCCTAGGAAAGAATCATTTAATATACCTGTATGTTTAGGAAGTGTGATCCCACAAATTCTGAAAAGGAAATGGCAAAATTGCATTAGGTCTCTGCAATCCAGTGGGGTTTTTTCCCAGATACATAAAAACTAAAACACTTCATGAAGATTTTCATCCCTAAAGGACAGTTGTAAATACATGGATTTGACACAGACACATCCCTAATTTATTTTTTTTCTTTTTCACCACTACTGATACTTACTACTCCTATAGAGTGCTTTCATCTACATTTAAACAAAGTCTATAAAGCCTTCACTCAACCTGAGTTTGCCCTACTGCTATAAAGGAGAAGATACAGCTCCTGTTAAATCCTGTCCCAATACGTTCTGAGAAGGAGGATATAAAATCATTAACAGAGAACAAACAATTGTTCTGAAGTCCTAAATTGCTCTGAAGCTTTTTCTGAACTTACACTTTTTCCTAAAAGCTTAAGCAGGTAAAAAACTTATTTAATGAGACCAGGAATGATTTCCCCTCCTCTACTCTGAGCCTACCTGGAAACAGTTTGGATAACAATAAGGGAATTATTACCTCTTCTCTCGTCTCTTCCTCCTCCAGCTGATTTATATGACTGCCATCCTCTGCATAACCAGCTCATTAAAGCTTCCTCACAGTTCTAAACCTGCATGTAGAACACTCTTTCCTATAGACAAAAGTGAAGAAATGTTAAAAGAAATTGCCTCCAAACACAGTCTAAAAATTTTTGCTGAAGTAAAAGTAGTTGGAAACATGGCAAACCTGTTCCTCTAAAAGTTTTGTTCTAATCTTCAAGCAAGTCAAAACCACTGGAAGAATGTGACTAATAAAGAAAAACAACACCTATTTGTCCTTACCAGTAAAATTTACTGTACTGACAGCATGAGAAGGTAGTTAGTTAATATTTGAACATCTGAATTGCTCTTCCACTTTTCTGTCACAAAAAAAATGACAGGCACCTTTTATAACTGTGAGAATGACGTGCAGTGAATCATATTTAATATCAGCCTGAAAAATTCTGTAGTCATCTAGGACACTAAGCCTACTAAAACTTCCTATGCATGATTTGTAGATCATCCAAGCTTGAATGATCATATATATTCAGGTATGTTGTGGAACATAAAATAAGCAAATCATTAACTATTCAATTACATATAATGATATGTAAATTCCAGGAGATTTAATGATAAAATATCATTATAATGATAAAATAATCAGCTTACAAAAATAAAAGGGATCACAGAATAACTGACTTGAACTGCCTGTATTTAAAAGTAGTTCAAAGACATATAAATCTGGGTTTGACCCCATAAACAGTTCCCAAGTGTGGCAGAGCAAGGCCATGCACTGGAATTCAGCAGACACAAGACACCATACTGGCATCAAGACCCAGCAATTCCACAGCTGCTTTTGAACAGAATTTTAACACCCTTAAAATTAACTTTTTTTGACAACAGACATAACAGATTGCTGAGTAAAATTTATGTCCCAGTTGCAAAGAGGTAAAAATAGCTAAATTGACTCATGAAATAAGCCTGGAATACTGGCTCTAGTACCTCTAACAACATAACCTGCCCTCAGACACATTTGCAAAGTGGCTCTGCATGCACATGTCAACTCTATTGACAGCAGCTTCAATTTATGTTTATACAGCTAAGTCATCAGGGAAATAATTAATTTTTAGCCTATTACTAAAAAGTACAGTAAATATTCTCAGTGTCTTTATTATTTTGCCAGATTTTAACAGCAATATCAAATCCTTCCTTCACCCTGCTACCAAAAGCAGCAAACGTGCACAAGAAATAGGAGTTTGGCTCACCCATTATTTGGCAAGCCCAAGGCAGAGCTATTTCCCCCAAACACTTTCTCTCACCCACATGCAGTGTGGGGAGGGGAGCTGTGTTGACATCTCTTTCTGAAGTCTCCTGACTCAATATCTGTGCCATGACTTGAAACATCAATTTCACCAAACTCTCCCCTTATAGTTCACCAAAACTGCGACGTGCCTGGGGCAGGTGACCTCAGTCCTCCACCCTGCTCCTGTGCAAACACACACAGTCTGCAGTTTCATTATTGATGTTTGCTTTCATTTTAAAGGTTTACCAGGATTGATTTTGCACACTATCTTGTTTCACTGATACTGTGTTTGGCTTTTGATAGCAGCAATGGCTGTAGCAACAAAAACAAATCCTACTAAATTACTACCATAACATAATAATGGTCTAAATAATATATGCCCCATTACGGGCAAGAAGATTGATTAAGATGGACAGCTTGAAAGACATGAATACAGCATTATTAATCATTACTTGAACAAGGGAAAATATCCAAGCTTACGGTCCGAGCAGAAAATGATATTTGAGAATTAAATGTTAGTGGTACTAACTGCCAAAAGTTGTTCATTTGCAGTGGCCGAGTTGTGCTTTAAAATGACACAACTGACTAATTAAATTAAGATTCAAGTACTCCCCTATCTTCACACGAGGTCACAACAGGACATATTTTTCCTTCTGCAAGAAAGCCTTGTTCCAGTCACAGTGTGGGATTGACCCATGTTATTGTTTCACAGTATTGCTGAAGTATTTTAAGACAAAAAAAAAAAAAAACCTCAGCGCCATGCACCAATGCCATTGCAGTTTGCATTTTTTGATAACCATTTACACTAATAAAAGGAAAACCTTTAGTTAATACCTTCTGACCATCTGACAATAATCTGTAAAAATAACACTAGCCCTTTGTCCCAGGGATGGGGTGGGTGGTGCACATTCACAGCTCTTGCTGCTGGGCCTCGCATGTCCTGTTCCTTCACTGAGGGGACAGCGGGACAGAGCTGCCTCTCCCTGCTGAGATGGGGATAAATCATGGCAGGGGCAGAGAGTGGAGAACAGCCACACTCAGCAGAGCAGCAGCCTGACCAGTGGCCCTTAACCTCCTCTTCCCATTCCTTAAAGGAACACAGCAACTGCAGTCCCTGAAAATATCCACAAATGAGATAGGGTTAAAACCAAAACAAGGCCTGTGTGCCTCATCTTAACTTCTTACTATCTCATCAGATAACAGAATCTGACAGAATTTCTTGGGGTTGTAGCTCTTGATACCTGACACCTTTGAGACATCACTCTTAAAGCAGGAGCCACCTGTGTTGCCTCAGGTGATTCCACAGTAGCTGCAGAGGTTCTTCAGTCCTCCCAGGCGAGCAGCAAAAGCATAAAGTACTACAAGCTGATGTCATGTGACGGTCTAAAGTCATTGACTTGATGGTCTCCAACTTGTTCTTGTTGATTAATGAGACAGCTTACAGCTGCAAATCAAAACGGATTTGGGAAAAAAATGAAAATCCCTCCCTGCCTGACTGAGAACACCACAGTGTGAATTGCGCCCCCTCTATGCTGCCTCTGTTCTTTGCACTAACAGAATCTTAATTTCCTGAACCTTAAAAAACATCAAAAATCTTTTTTTTTTTCAAAAGAGCTGAAAAACCAACGAAGGAATCAGAAAACATTGCTTGTGGACTTTCACAGCATGGTTTTCTCCAGTACTCAGAGAATTATAAAAGCCAACTATGAATAGGACTGTGGTGAGCAAGAAAATTGCATCAATACATACACTTCCTTTTTCTCCCATCTATATTAACTGCAAAGAAAAGCTGTCATAAGGGGAAGTAGAACACTTACATTTCTCAGAATCAACACTGGCAGCTGGCATGTTGAAACCAAACGTAAGGGGGTGTAGGCAGTAAACACAATAAAAACCTTTTTTTAATTTCAATTCTTCTTAAAAACTAACTACAGTCTCAAATGTTCAAAATGCAAGGATCGGTTTGCTACCCTCAACAGTAGAAGGCAGCATGGGGATACTTGTAAAACTTGGAGAGATTTTGGGTTCCTCTTACATGTAGCCCAGATTTTCAGTCTTTCAGGAACTCCAAGATGACATGTGCATGTGCCTTCTATACCAACATGAAAAATATGTTTTATTTAAGAAAGATGAAAAAAAGCCTAAGATTTTAATGCAATTACTTCCTCAAGGAAGGAAGGCTTTAAAAGCACCAAACATCACAAGAATTGACAATGCTTTAAGCAGGCATCTCAACAAACCTGTAACTATTTACTTGTCTGGTTTATAAATGAATCATATATAAAAATTCCTTCAAATGAGCAGAACTGTGGAGTGGTTGGGACATAAACATAACTCATTTTAATCTCAAATTCTTAAGACTCTTATCTGATAACAAAAAAGTGTCTGAAGTAACTTAGTTATACAAACATGTAGAAATTCACATTATTGCATCTGACACCAGGATCTTCCCCGGCACAGCCAACTAACTTCTACATCTCATCCTCCAGGAAAAAGAAAATAAACCCATCATTCCACTTAAACTCTGCTAGGCACGGAACATTACTCATCTTCAAGTTCTAAAACACAGTAAATGAAGCACAGAGATGATAATTCCTCATAGGTGTAGTGCCTACCCACAGTCTCTCCCCTGCAGATAATGCTCCTGACTCAATTACAGCTCTGCACAGGCACATACAACATCCACAAAATCAGCCTGACAAAGTAGGAAAAACACAACTCAGCTCCAAGTTTGAAAAAATGGCAGGCAGACCAACACAAAGAAACCCTTCCTTAATCAGTATAAAAAACTGCAAAGATTAGCAGTAGAAATTAATGTGTGTCGCTATCAAAAGAATCTCTATAGTAACAAGACTGCAGGAAAGGCAGCCTAATTCCTGTTTCAAATGTTTACAGCAGCTAGACCTACACATGACCAAATTCAGTATCTATGTCACTGTTAATCCGTAAAGAGCTCATGTCCTTCACAAAAGGAAACCTGGAGGAAAAGCCTGACAGAACACAAACCTCCCACCTCAACCTTAAGGTTGAGGACAATGAAGACAATGAACAATGCTCAAAACACTTCAAAAAGTAAAGCTACACAATAGACCACAGACCTGTGTAAGAAGCTAATGGGTGGAAACTCCCATCACCACCAGACTCTTCACACCTCCCACTACTACCAGAAAAGAGGAAATGAGAGCAGGCATTTGATGGTTAGGCTTGGGACTGAGACCAATGAAGTCCTGCTATAAAGTGGGGCTGTGACAAAAAAAATGGCAGCAACGGCCATGGCTGTTTTCTGTTCTGAAATTACATGTTTGTAAAAGTTGTCATCTTTGCATAAATGAAGTATCTGCCATCAGGATCAAAATCAGGTTTGCTGAAGGTAACAGGTACTATAGATATAGTCTTTCAGCTCACAATAGGTTGTTACACACTTGTTGAAAGCAATTTTGCACCAGTCTCAGAAATCTCCAGAGAACTAGCTCTTAACTTCCACTAGAAAATTTTTGCTTATATTTGCTGCAGAAAATTTTATCGCTAACTTGTGTTTCTAATGTGCATGTTCAAAGTCACCTTTACCGTCATCCAGTCACATGGCAAAAATTAAGTGGCCCCAGGTAAAGTAGGTTATTTATATGTGAAAATACAAGACAAAATCCAGCTGTGGGAGGCCCTGGTAGTTCATCTTCTCCCCAGAGATCTCCTGGAACAAAGCAGTCATTTACCATGGCATTGGGAATTATTGGGATGTCTATCCAGCTACCAAAGAGATGAGATGTTCTAAACTCAGCTTGAGACTGTTTTCTTTTTACAAAATATCCAAAGGCACATTTCAGAAAAATTGATCAGAGACAGTAATGCCCTTTTCCTTTCCAATAGTTACCCTGTAATCACTATGAAATCCAGAATTTCTTACTATTTACTTAGAAGCTGAAAGAGATGATGACATCTAAAGGATGTTCACTAAGAATTGATTTTCATCCCCCTCTCAAATCCACTGAACTTAAAATGGGTTAATAAAGCCTTCTGAGCTGCATCAGAATCTATTCTGAGGAAAGACTCTCCTGCTGTAGGAGCATTTCCATGCATGTACCACAGCTGAGTTGTATAGGAAAAATTACAGACAGTAGGCAGCAAGAAAGTCTCAGTACCAGGAAACACCTCAAATTTCTAAAGTCACATTAATAGCTGAGAAGACTCTCCATTTAATTTCCTATGGATCAAATTTTTACAATTTTACTCAGTCCTAATTCAGCTTGAACCCATTGACTGAACAAAGACATGAGAGGCAAAGCTCTTCAGGTCTTGCAAAATCTTCCACAGTCCACATGAGAAATGACTCTTTGTTTCACACAGACTTTGACAAAAGTGATGCTCTAAATAATTGAAATGCAGCTGTAGTTAACCAATGGTTTGCTGCAATATTATATGGTAAGGTCACATATGAAAATAGACTCTCTGACCATTTACATGCCATTAAATACCAAAAGAACATGAAATTAAATAAAATATATTTGTAAGCACTATTTCCAACACTGGAAGTATTGAAATGAGGAAACCTCCTTCCCACAATTAGCTTCTGCTTTTTCTCCTCTCATTCAAAATAGTTTAAGTTTTGCTTTTATAACATGATATTCATGAACTGCTTATGCATATAAAACTCCTCCAGGTTTCAGCATAACAGCAATCTACACAATTTTAAATGAAGGACCTCAAACAATTTATTACAGCATGAGAGCTAATCAGATGACATTCTGTCCCAAACCAGGAAAATATTAATTAGATGTTCCATCCAAAAAAAAAAAAAACCAAAAAAACCCAAACACATTTAATCATGCATAAGAACATGTAGCTGTACAAAATACTACATAGTTTAATTTGCAACAGAAGTAAAAAGGAAATTACTTCAGATGACTCTGTTCCTTTGCTTTCACCCAAACTGTGATTAGCAATATATCTTCTAGAGCTCTCAATTTTGAAATAAGTTTCTTCAAATTAGACTCTCCAACTATAAATTAACTATTGACTGATTTATATACATATTATAGCCTTTCCAAGATGATGTCAGATAGATCAAGCGAGGAACTTTGACATTACAGCTATCGAGTGAAATGTTCTGGAAAGAAGCTGGACATCAAATGGGTGGAATTTGGCGTTTCAGAATGCAGCAGTATAAGAGTTGGGTCACAGCCCCTGCAATGCTGCCACCCCTGCTGCTCACCAGGGTCTGACACCTGCCCAGAGAAACACCCGGTTACCACAGCACCACAAAAACACCGGCAATTTCATCACCGTTTTCAGCTAGAGCTGAATGAGGTCATTTAAGATGAAAACATGAGAGCAATTATATATGACCTGTGTGGGTTAAAAAGTGATGACAAAGGTCTGCCTTGAAGTATGGAGGGGTTTTCTCGGTTCCTACACATCACACATTCCTGTGCTGCAGCCTATCCCTAAAATATCTCATTTTAACACAAACACAGCACTTGAATAAAAGCCGAGCCCCATCACCCAGAGCAGAGCAGGGACAAGGGGAGCCCCGGCTGGCACCCAGAATGACCCGGTGAAGGCCTCCAATCTCGGGCACACCAGCCAAGGCTGAGACCTCTGAGGTGAGCTCACTGAGGCCGCGGCAGTGACCACAGAGCTACGGGGTTCGGCCCCGTTGTAAAACAACATCCGTGGTTTCTAAGCCAGTATAGAATGTTTTAACCAAAAGCTCAGTAAAGGCTGAGGACACCTGAGTGCAGCTCCACGCCGGGCAGGGGCTCACTCCGAGCTCTGGCGCTTCAAACCCCGGTGCCTCCCCGTGTCCGGGTAAGCAGCGGACGAAAGGCTCCCAAAGCCCAACCACCACAGGAGCTCTGCCGCGGGCGCAGCCCCTCCCTCAGCACGGCACCGAGCCCAGGTGCGGAGCGGAGCCTCGGGCGGGGCCCGGCGCGGGGCTCCCGCTGAGGGCTCGGGCGTTCCCACACGCGGCCGCCGCCGCGGGAGAGGGGAAGGGGGACAGCGGGGAGGGGACGGAGCCGGGGGGAGCGCGGGCAGGGACAGCCACAGCGGCACCTCCGGGGAGGGGCAGCGGCAGGAGGAGCAGCAGAGGCAGGAGGCAGGTGAGGGCGGCCACAGCTGGGCCGGGGGCGGAGCGGAGCGCGGGGCGGGGAGGGCCGGGTCGAGCCGGGCCGGGCACACACTGCTCCCTCCCATCCCTCCGCCCGCACTCCTTCGCTCTCGCTCTCCGTATCCCGGGACAGTGCCCGAAACTCGGTGGGGGCCGCGGCTCCCGACGGCTCCTCGGACGCGGTGAGTACCCGTACCTGCCCCCGGCGCGGCGCTGCCGCCGCCCGGCAGTTCCTGCCCCGCCTGGGGTGAAGGAGGAAGCGAGACGGGCTCCGGCTCCCTCCGGCCCGCCCGGCTTCCGTGGGGCGCCCGGCGGGCAGAGCGACGGGGAGGGAGATTGAAGGTCTCCGGAGCTCAGCCGCGGTCCCCCGTGTGTCCCGGGCAGCGCCTCGGCGCTGGGGTGGGGCGGCAGGCGGCGGGGCTGTGCCCCCGGCCCGGGCTGCCTCCTCCGGAGCCTCCATGTTGGGCTGCGGGGATGGGGCTGCGGCCCCGGCCCGCCCGAGCTCCCCCCGGGTGCTGCGGACGGGACCGGCCGCTTCGGAGCGGGGAAAGCCGCGGGGGATGCAGGAGGGAGAGCGCTGTGCCCCGTGCCAGGAGGCGGCGAGATGCCCGGGGTAGGTCCCGGACAGAAACGTGGAGTTTTCTCCCGGTAGAAATGTCACCTTTGATACCACCAACTTTTTTCCTAGCCAGCCGCCCCGACTCTCTGTTTCGGTCTCCGTGCCACAGTGAGTTTGAGCAGATGAAATGCAGAGTCTTTGAAATGGTCGGGTTTCCATCTGAATGGCGACAGACAGTAAGAAATGAAGGAGCAGGAATGCCTGATGCTTTTGTGTATGTACATGCCAGGCGTGCATCTATTAGAAAACAGTTTTCAGTTAATCGCTAGAGAATTCCCTGTTTGCATTAGGGCATGAAATATTAAAATAATTGGATTACAGCGTTCTGTGGTTACATCTGACATCTCTTTACTTGCGGGCCCTGTCTGTTGCACAACTTCACTTCTGGGTTATCCAAGTAGCACAGAGCAGAGAGCGTAGATCAGGACCTAGGAGCTCTTGCAGGCAGTTTATGTGCAAGGATGAAATTGTCCTGTATCCCATCCCTTGATACGTACAAGGGGAGAACTGACTTTTTTGATGTTTCTCATCCTCACCTTGGATTTCATAATAAAATGCAGGGGTGTGCTTTAATTTAAGAAATTATTAAATGCCAGTGTTTTCAGTTTCTTTGACCCACATAGTTTTACTATGTTTTTTGAAATTGAATACATCCCATTTCTAAGGGTGTATGATTTTCAGAATGAAGTGCATTACTTTTGGAACTTGGACAGCTAAAAAGCTGAAAAGTGCAATAAGGCATTTCACTAGTTGTTATTATTGCCTGTTCTGCTAAACACAAAAGAACTTAGGGGGAGCCCAAAAGAATTAAGATTTGGGAATCCTATGAGATTTCAGTCCTACATCTCATAATTCAGATTTAGGTATGAAGGAATTGCTGCCACTCAGTGGCTGATACAAACATACAGAAAAATATATTCAGTTACACAGATGGTGATGTCTGTGTGGGTAATGCGAGAATCATAAGGTGATTCTGCTCAGGCAGTATGTGTGACATAATTGATCAGGAAGATGCTTGTATTGTTCTTACCAGAAAAGAGCTCATTGTTAATTTTTTTGCCGTTTTGTGCTTCATTAATTATAACCCACCTTTTAATTAGACATAATCATACAGTAGGGTCATATTTTTTTATTGAATGGAGCAGTGAAATAGCATAATAATTTTTACTTTTTGGTCACACAGCATAGATGAAAAGATACTCTGTACTGAAGGAATTATTCAGAAACTATTTCTAAACTAAAAAATTTAAATAATTTTCTCGATACATTTCTTAAAAAGAAATCTTTAGAAGAATGTCTCAAAGAGAACTTCGCTAATTGATGCTACATAGATCTAGGAAGTAACAATAAATCTTGGAAAGATGCTATCTATTATTAATTACTGATTTCCTGGGAAAAGCACAGAAGCTTTCAGGCCTCTGAGTTTATTTTGATGTCTAAAAGCCACAATCATTACAATCAAAGTCCATTCAGATTAAGTCCTGGAAGTGTTGAGAGCCAGGCTGAACAGGACTCAGAGCAAGCTGCTTTAGTGGAAGGAGTCCCTGTCAGTGGCAGGGAGATGGGACTGGATTATCTTTAATGTCCCTTCCAACCTTAACCAGCCTGTGATTCTGGTGAGTACTTCAGGGCCTAGCAGTTTAAACTAACCATCCATCCTTGTTCCCATTTGAAGGGCTTCGCTGTCACCCTGCCTCTTTGCAGCAGCACAAATCTGCACTCTGCCCGTCCATAGCGGGAACTCAGCTCTGGCGGCTGCTCCCAAACAGAGGAGCCCCTTCCTCAGCTCCCACTGTGCCTGGAGGTGGGACTGTGGCAGGTGCAGATGTGCCAAGTTCACTCAGGGCAGCTGATTTCCAGGGAGCTGCAGTGGCCCAAGCCCCAGCGTGGCCTGTGCAGTGTAAATACATACAGGTGTTGGCCAGCGCTGAGGTATGTGCCTGGATCGTGTTCATTGACACAGGTATTTCAGTTCCCCAAAGCTAACTCAGGTGTGTCTCTTCCTGATGCAGTCCCAGTGCATTGTGTGCCTGTAGTCCACCATCCCTTTCACTGCATTTGCAAAGTATGTACTTTAACTGCTGCAGAAAGAAATAGGCTGGGGATTGAACTTTTGTTGCAAATGAGTCAGAGCTGAATGTGAAAGATGACAAGAAGGGATTTACCAGTGGAGTCTGGGGGCTGGCTGACTTCATTAGGAGCCAAATTCCTCTGTTAATCATCCACTGATGAGAAAGATTGTGACTTTTTACTCTGGGGTTATCCTTGCATTGAATGCAGCTGCCTAAAAAGCACCAAAACAGTTTGTGTTCCAGTAGTTTTTTAACTGCTGCTCTGTGACAGAACTAGTCTTTCTCTGAGTCTGCCTTTATCTGCATAATCCCAGTGCAGAATTTCTTTAGAGCTCCATTCGGAGCCAAAGGACAAGGAGGAGGAATAAGGAAAGAGGGAAAGCTGCATCCATTCAGGGCCATTTGGGTAGCACATTAACAGTAATCATTCTGCATCCGCTTGGCTGCACTTTGCAAAGATACAATTAACAGGAATGAGCCTGGGAGAGCTCTTTACAGCCTTGGTAAAATAACGCTGAAGTGCCCTGTGTTGTGTTCTCATTTCAAAGGCAGTTGTTTGTACCCGAAAGAGTTTTTACACTTTCTTAAAGAGGCACTGCCTCTTCAAGCCAAAGCTACCCAACAGGTTTTTATGGTATTTGAGTACTTTAGCAGAAATCTGCTCCATATGAAGCAATGTACTGCCTTTAACTCTGCAGGACCATCTACGTTATCCATACTGCCCTTTTTCCTGGAAGGTGCAGTGGGGTGCTGTTCCTGTACCGGAGACAACAGGAAAGGTAGAAAAATGAGTGTTCTGACACACAGGAGTCCTGGGAACTGCACAAATCTGACCTTGGCAAGAGTCGTGCAGGATTTATTTCTGGTCTGCTCTAGACTAGGCTCTGTTATTACACGTAACATTGCTACAGAGGATAGAAATGTGAGGTGTATATCTGTGTGCTTAAATAATTTTCTGTTGGCACCTTTTTCTTTTGATTAAAATTTATGCAAGTGGAATATTATGTCTGCCTTTCAGTGGCAGCAAGGTGCCCTGACATCCATGAAATTATGTTTTGGACCTGTTGCTTTTTTTCTGGTTGACAACAGAGATGACAGTTTCTGACTAAAAGATGGATGTGATGCAGCACAGATTTATATCAATAGCTGCAAAGCCAAGAGGCAGGCCGTAAAGTAAACTCTTTGCAAATACTGCTCAAGCCAAGAAAGTGCATAAAACCACAGAATACTTTTTATGGTATCCTCTTACTGAAATTAATGTGTTTTCTGGTAATTGCTTTGCCATTGAGTGCAATGCTCTATCTGGAAAAGTTTATTTAAGGATACTTATGCATAGTTGGTATTCATATGATAATAATCACCATCCATAAAGTCTGGGAATGACTATCTCAGATAACTTCGTGGAACTAATCCATATTAAGCTTTTGACTTTGGATGATACTTGCCGGACTGCTAAGGGAGGAGGGTGTGTGCCTGCCATCTCCTCTCATTTAATCAGCAACTATCAAACTTAAAAAAAAATAAGCAGCAGTATCTCTCTATGCCTCAGAGGTTATTCTGAATTTGAAGATACTACCTGCTTTTGAGAACAAAGCAGATGTGTAATGTGTATATCTATCCTGCTATTTCATGTACTTTTGCTTAGAGCTGTGAACAGGGTATAGTCTTACTTGATTGAGATGTAACCAAGTGGTTTTACTTTTACCCGCTGGGAGTGGAGTCAGGAGAGCTTCTTGGGGCAGGGTATCATTGCTCTGGACACAGTGTGTCTGTGGCAAAGACACCCTCCTAAAACAGGCATTCCCAGACCTCTCCGTAAGGGTGCCCCTTTTTCTGAAGAGGTGCACGTGAGCTGACGTCCTTTCCACCCCACAGGACTCAGAGGAGTTATGTGAATTACTATCTTGTTTCTCACCTCGTGGATGGCTGAAAATCTCTAAAATGTACATTTGTGCATTAGTGGCTTTGATTTACATTTTGTTTAGTCCCTTGAAGTTCTCATAAATTATTTAGGTATTTATGGACTTGTTTTAATCCTGGCTCCCTGTATTGATACAGTGCATCTTGAATGCATTAAATCTGAACTTGAACTTATTTTCCCACACCCCTGAGCTATGAAGTAATTCATGCTACTGATCTAGAGTTGGAAGCCCAGACCTGAGTTGGTTTAGCCTTGTTGTTTATTTTGTGATGAATGTGTACTGATGAGATGACATAGAGAAAACTGCATGGCTGTTTAGCACTCAAGTGTTGAGCTACTCTCTGAGTGTTTGATTTTATCTACTCCTATCCCCATCAACACCTATTTAATAGAGATCTAATAAAATCCTTGTATGTATACTTGACTCTTAGCATATTCTCTGGTTTCTTGAGGAAATGCAGTTTAAGCTTTGCCATGGCTTTCCTGCCGAAGGAACTTTTGAAATCTGGGTGCTTGTCACTTTGTTCATCATCATTTCACAGATATTTAATTTACTTCAGTATATTGAATGTATCAATATGCACTATGAGAAACAGCCTAAGGAAGAAGGATTTTTGGTTGTGATACCAGATTTTTCTTTCTGATAGTAAAGCTTTTATTTTTTTTTCAAGATTTAGATGCTTGAACATGTGGATAGATATGTGAAAAGATCAAAACTGTCTTAAGAGCCAAACTCAAGGTTAAGCTTGGATTCTGAAGTATGCCTTTGTGTGGGAAATTTTGAGTACAAAGGTAGCTAAGCAATTGCTAACACATTGTTTCATGTCTGAACTATGCTTTTCTAGGAGACTGTATTTGATTCTTGCTTGAACAAAAGAGGGATCTTGTATTTCTTCCTTAAAAGTAACAGTCCTTCCTTTTCAAAAAGTCCTGTGTGCAGAAGTTTGGTAGTAATATATGGTCCTGCCAGTAACAAGCACTGCTCATCATATGCTTTTAACTTGTGTTCTCATGGAAAAGTAAGATTAATAGACATAGTGCAATAACTTTGAAAGACTGTCATGTTTGAAATATGACACTGACTGCCCTGGATGTTTTATCTCAAGATGTTTATGATATGTTTTGGAATGTCTCTTGCAAAACTGCATTTTGCTGGTGTGACTTTGTATCCAAATTGGGTATTTTGTACCTCACTGATTTTGTTAGGGCCTGTTTAGAAGCTGTTTCACTTGCTAAGGAACACAGTTATGTGTCTTAATATTTTACTGAAAAAGTATTGTGAAAGTAAGATTTATTCTTGCCTATCATCTAATGTATATTTCTGTAAGAATGAGCACTGATGGCTGTCTTACATCAAGCAGGTGCAGTCAGATTCTATAATTTTGATAACGAACTCTGTTTAACTAGATCTGAAACCCTTAGTCAAACAAGTATCTCTGCAGGTGAAGGAGTAGATTTGACTATAGATGCTTTCAGTATCGTTGGATTTGGGTTTTTGTAAAGAATTTTTTAAATAGTCTGGCTCCTGCGCTGGCTGATCAATGATGATTACATTTCTTCCCATCCAGTGTGCTGGTCTGTAATGCTGTGCTCATGCTGAGCTGTGAATTGCTCAACAAGGGTTCAGCTGTTTCCTTAAGTGTCTGATGACTGTGGCCTTTGCTGAACTCAGTCTCACTAATGACTTGGGGGTGCTGATTGCCAAATATCCAGAGCAGATTAGTGTGTCAGGGAGTTGTGAGCCCTCTCAGGTTACATTTGCTTACATTCCTCAGCAGCTGACAGGATCCAAAAGCTGCGATTTCTGTTTGACAAGTTTACCTAAGAAGTAGCATCCCAGGGGCAAGAGCTTCTTCCTGTGGACCTTCACTTTGCCAGGTAACATAAGAGCTAAAATTCAACCAGGTTTGCTATGGACTGAATGTAGTGAGCCATTGGCACTGGAACATGTCTTCTGTTCTCTTGGCTGAAAAGAAGATGCCAACATCCCCAGCTACCACATTCCTTCAAACCTAGCACAAGTTAGGGAAGGACAGGTTAAAGCAGGGGTCAGCAGACAGCATTTGCCGAGAAAAAGTCATGTTGGGGAACCAGAGAGCAGGAGATACAGCTCAAAGCAGTATTACAACTTTGGCAGGTATCATGGCCCCAGCTCTGCCCAGTGAAAGAAACATCTCCTGTCATACAAGTCCAGTGAAGTCATTCCACTGGGCATTCCTCACTTCTACATTAACAGAATAGAATTTTCACAAGGGAATGTTGCCAGGTATTTTTTCCTGGTGGATTTTTTTCTTTTTTTAGTAAAGGCCATTTGAAGAAACATGTTATTTGGATCAAGAATTTATAGGTCTCTGTTAATCCCTGCCATGCCTGTATGAGGTTCTTAGACCTTCCTTTCCTTTCTCTGGTTTTCTTGCACCCTTACAGTGAGGGAATCTGCAATTCATTTGTACCTCTCAGCCCATCTATAATTGCAGAGTATCTATTGTGTTGCACATACACCTTAGAACATGTTAACTCTTGAAGGTCCTCTGGAATTCTCCCCATTTATTTGGTCTAGTTTCAGCAGAGGTTGGTTTTTCTCTCCAGGAATTCAGGGTATGTCTCTCTCTTATTCCCTCAGTAGTTTCAGCTGTGATATTTTATCTTCCCTGCCTGAGCCATGGCAGCCTGGGCACAGGTTCCCCAGGGCTGCCTCTCTGCAGGGTAGCCAGTTCCAGGGAAGGGTGGTGTTTGTGGCACATGTGCAGCATGCTGTTCAGCTGCTGTCACCGCAGCTGCACTGCAGGCTTGGCATGCAAACACCTCACGTGGCTGACCTAGTGAAGCTCTGTAGGGGTACATGTGGGTTCATTTTATCGAAAATTAGAACAAGTTCTGTCCAAAGTAAGTAAGAATGCTCTGTTGCAGCCTATATGGGTTATTACTCAGCAAGCCTTTCCATGTGGCTCTATTTCCCAAAAGATGAAGTTGTAGGATCTGTACCACAGACACCCCACGTGTCCACTGAAGGGAACATGGGGGTTGCTGACAAGGGAAAACAGGAATGCTGAAACTGCCATTTGGGCAAGGAAGTTGATTGATTTCTGTTGTAAGGCAAGAGCAGGTGAGAAAGAGAAGTAACATGAGTGTAGACATGGAGCTGGAGCGTGGCAGGGGCAGCCCAGAGTGATGAGAGATGCCAGGCTCTGCAATGCTGCTCATCCACGTCACACCCTGTGCTACCAGCCCTGCTCCTGCTCCATCCTTGGGATCTCCTCTCCAGAACTTCTGTAATACAACCCGAATGCTCTCACTAGGGCCAGGGTGGAGAGACGAAGTGGAGCTCTGGTTTGTTGCTGTATCCTGGTTTTTGTTTGTTTAATTTGCAAGTTTGCTGATTTCTAGCAGTGCCACTAAGATTTTTCAAAGCTACCCCATGGTTTTAATGCAATCTGTAACAGTGTCTGTCAGATTGATTTTCTGACCTATTTTGGGTCTTGCAATTTGGAATTAATGTTGCTTTCCTTTTCCAGTGGGTGGCAGTTGAAGCAAAGAGAAATGTTTATTTGCTGGAAAGTTTATATAGATATGGATTTAAGGAGAAGAAGCCAAAATAGCCCAGTTGTTCACTGTCTCTCCTTACGGTGAATTCTGTTCTTTCTGTCTTGCGTCTTGCAGCTGGAGAAAAGAACAAAAACCTCTTGTGAGCAAAATCTGCTTTTAGTTTCAATCTCCTACTTCTTGTGTGTTGTTCTGTACTCATTTCCTTATTCTCTTACCAGTTAATAACTGTGAACCCAATCTTTCCATCTCTAGAACTCTGCATTGCATAAGCCTCCTTTCAGAACTTTAAAGCTGGGAGCTGCTGACTTCTTGCAGCAAAGTTTTCACCTTCTCAGAACTGTATTTTGGTTTTGAATGTGAAATAAAATAGCATTTCTTTCTCCTTTTAAAAAGCAAATTTTGACAAGGAGTCTTTAATATTGATTATTTGAAATTTAATATGTATTTTAACTTTAATATCTGCATCCTTGCAGGGCCAAATTTTAACTGGAAATTACTTTCATGCAGATTTCTTGTATGGAGTTTGTGCATGTCTTATTCACAGCTGAGTTCAAGCATACATTATTAAAATAAGCAGTACTTGGAATCCAGTGTGCTAGCTAAAGTGCACATTAATGCATTTAGTAAACAGTTCTGAGTAAAACATTAGTATGCATTTATAGGAATATAAATATATTTTAATGTATAAAATACTGCAGTTCTAAGTACAGTAGAGATTTAAGTTAAATCTATTCTTCTAAAATTGTAAGAAGTATCTATATCACTGCTGAAACCAAATGTGAGGTTGGTAATTATTGTTGAAGCAAGGAGCAGAATTTAATGAAATTTAAGAAGAACCAAATTTCTTTTTTTCATTTTTTCCAAAATACTAAAAGGACCCTTCCAGGATTTCCTGGTGCTTTATTTTGTGGATAAATACTGAATGTAACATAAAAAGCAGGGGAAGTCTTTTATTTTAGGGACTTTTTTCTGCTAGGGATGAACTAGTCATTCATCTTCTGTAATGTATAATTATCTAAATTAGCAATTAATCCCCATCTTTTCCCTGAAGAAAATGAGCTCTTATATAGGTATTTAATGAATGAGTCAGTTTATCATAGCTAAGCCTTGTCTAAGCGTATGTGCCAGTCCATTTTAAGTCTGCTCTTAAATTGATGCAGTTAAATACAAAAGCTTGTGCAAACACAGTAATTCTAAAAGTTTATAAACTGATCTGCCGCTTGTGTGGGTACAAGCTCTGCTGCTGCTGTGGTTGATGGATGAAACTTGCAAACTGATTTAGGGCTCTAAATGGAAAAATATCCAAGAAGAAACCTTTCTTCCCCTTCTGGTCAAGTGAAATGACAAGGAATTAATTAGCAGAGCAGCAACAAGTTGAGCTTTGGTTGATAACAAAACAGATTTTACTTAGCAGCAGTACTCTATGGCTATAATAACCTAAAATGGATTTTTTTTTTTAAAAGTAAAATGTACTCTGAAAGTCATGACATAGCATTATCTCAGCTTTGTCAAAGGGACACATTCAAACAGAAAATTACTCCTTTGGAAGTCATGACTTGCTCTTTTTCTTCCCTTTTTTTTTTTTTTGTTATAGAAAAAAAGCCTTCATTTATTTTCAGTTCCTTTATCTGTCGATTACTGGAATAGCACTTGCTGGAAAATGAAGCTTCTATAGATGGTGAGGAAAAGTCTCTAAATTATTTTTATATGCACATCACATGTGATGGCATGCTTGAATTCTGGGGTGTTCTATACTTTCTTTAAGACTTCATCCAGCTGGCAAATCTTGTTTGGAGGGCTGTGGAATGGTTTTAGCATTATTCCTACTCTAGATTGCAAAAAACATCTACTTGTATTATGGTTTGGGTGTTTTTCTTTCTTTGCTTTTAATCTTTTTTTAATAAATCTGGTTTTCTTGCTGCTGTTTCATTCTGCTTTCCAGTGAATAAAGCTGATCCTAATACTAAAAAAGTTTAGAGTAAGTCTCAAACAGAGGGATGTTTTCTTTGTTTGCTTTAAACAAACCATGCAGGTTTGTGGCTCTGTTTTGAATTAACAGCTCTCCAAGCTGGGCTGACCACTTAATGCTTCTCAGACACTGAGCATTCAAATACTTCAAAGGAAAGACAGCCATATCTATCATTTTATCCTCTAAAAAGCACAAAAAAGGATGCCAGACTCATGTAATTGAAAACGTTTGCTGTAGGCAAGGTGTCCCAAGCAGGCCAAGGTGGAAGGACTTATCCCTGTTCTGCTGTGTTTAGTTTTGCTTTGGTTAGCAAGGGCACCCTGCTGCCTAATAAGAGTTAAAGGTAACTTAAAACTTGGCCTCTTTATGTCTCTCCTGTGGTCCTTTAGCTCTTATTTGGAGTTCTAGTGGCTGAACTCACAGTAAATGGAGAACAGCATGCATAATGCTCTTCTGAGCAGGGGCTTATTTTCCAAAGTCCACTTAATACCACTTTTTAATTGCTTAACCATTCAATCTTCCAAAGTTATTTGTTAGGAAAGTTACCAAAAAAACCCCACTTTGCAGTCCATCAGAGTCTGTGCTGTGTAGGCCTTTTAAAGCCTGAGTATAAATACCCCAGTGTAGCTCTATCTGCTCTGTGCTCAAGGTGAGAGGCAATAGAGGGAAGCAGGGGTAGGTGGGGGAAATGTTTGGAGCTGGATGTGGGACTCTGGAGAGGTAATACAGTGACACTGGGGAGCAGAATTGTTCTGTTTCTGCTGGACCCCTGACAAGTTGAGTAGTTTGGGTAATTGTTTGCTTGCTGCATGCCCAGAACATGGGTAGTGAAACTTGAGTTAGTTCAGGGTTTTGGTTTTGGGGGTCTGTGTATTTGGTTGTGGTGGTTTGGTTTTTTAAAGGGTTTTTTTTCGCTTGTTTTTCCTATTGCAGTAGCCCAAGAGTGGGTGCCTGATTGGGACACCCCAGGAAGTTCTGTCAGTGTCCCGTGGTTTGCTGCCTGCCCCATCTCTCACAGGCTGAGCACTGAGCTGTCCAGCTGGGACACACCCCATAACTCCCATCCTGCAGCATAGGACTGACCACGCTGAGCTCAGCTGTGCGCTGCAAAGCAACACCCACTGCTGTCCTCGCACAGCCTGAGCCCTTCCCTGCTGCAAAGTGGAGAAATTTCCATGGAACTGACGCTGTGCAGTATTGTATCAAAGCTGGAACAAAGATGAGGTAGATGTTCTGGCAGTATCCTAGGGAAAAGCAAATACTCTTCAGACTTGTGAATTTTCCTGTTCATTCCTTGTGACTTTATGATTATAAATTTTGAGAGATTTCTTTTCCGCAAAGTTAGGTTTTACATATATAATTCACATATTTTGTGCCTATCCAGGTGTGTTAATAAGTTAATAAAATGAGTGGAGTAACAGAGAGGGTTTTGTCCTCTGGGAAAAGAAGCTGGAAAAGCCTTTTTGGTCCATTTAATCTTTCCAAAGATTCCAGGTGGACTCGCTCAGTATCACTTGGAGCCTTGTTCTGATACTGACTGCTTCTCTCTGGAAGCACTTGCACAAAATCAGGGTAGCAGCATCAGTGAGCAGAATCCTTTCCTGTTGGAGACAAAGTGTGGTGAAATGGGAGACAGAAGCTATGGGAAGCCCCTGTTGTGTGTTTGATGCAGCCACAGGCTGGAGTCTCAGGTTGTAGATCAAAGAATGGGAGATGTACTTTAAGCCTCTTGGGCTTTATGCAATGCAATGACTTCAACTGTTGCAGCATTTTTTGTTCAACTTTTCTCAGTATTCCCATGCTATATAGAATTAGCACTCTTGTAGTTTGTGTTCAGCTTGCCTTGGGTAGCTGGAGGTGGAAAGGATTGGCTGAAGGACTTTGGCACCGTTTTCCCATTAGTTGCATCTCCCCAAAAACTCAAACATTACAATTGCTCTTTTCTTTTCAAATGTGTAGTGGCATTCATCAATAATGAAAATGTCCAGCTGAGCAGTAATAACATCTGTAAATAAGTAATAATGCAAACAAGTAATAAGTAATCCCTAGCAAGCAACATATTAAGAGGGAGTATTAATGTGGATCCTGGAATCCAGGGGAATCCTGATTGTCTCTGACTGTGCATTTCATAAACATATTTCTAAGCTCATTCCCACATCATTTACATGTTGAAGTTGTCCAAGTTCTGAATTGGCCTTTTGGAGAACAGCATTAAGTGCTCTTTGTTTTCAGGTGTTACTAAATACTAAGAAAGTGTTCAAAACAGTTTTTAGATGTTTGGTTGTGTGCTGTAACAGTGTGAATGAAAACACTGCGTTCTTTGTAGGGCAGTAGAAAGGGCTGAAGTGGTAGCAGGAGGTGGCCATGGGCTACTTGAGGGATCTCCACTGGTGGGGGATTCCCAGGGGCCTGAGAGGGGACTGCAGATTAATGTCATCCTGTTAGTTCCATCCAGTGCTAGCAGTGCTGGAGGAACCCAGCAGGGAAAGCAAAATGCTGATTTATTTACTTCACAGCCCAACCAAGCGCCAGGAACCTCTGTACTTCACCCTGCCCAGAGCCCTTACCTGCTGCAAAGACACCCAAGTCGTCTGTTGCTGTCAGACTTTGCTTTGCCTATCAAAGCACTTTTGCCAGTCCTCAAATACTGCACGGCCCATCATATCAGAAAGGAATTAGATAGTGACCGGAGTTACTTGTGCTTGCCAGACTTTGAACAATGTCTGAGTAAAACCAGATTGGAAGCAGTACAACCAGTTTTCCTTTTGCTGTAGCTGTGTTTATACAAAGATTTCAGTATGGCCATAATTAACCTGGCTTGGTAGCACTGTCATTGACAGAGAAATAAATGAATTCTTACATTCCTGCTTCACACTTGCAAGATTGCGCTTCAAGAATGGAATTTCCCTGATTTTAGCCAGAAAACACATTTAATTAAAATGTTCATGAAGCTGATATTTTTTTCTTTCTGCTGCAATTGTTTTAACCAATGCTATTGCACTCATTAAGGGATGTAGGCTATGTGTGTCCTCCCCAAAACAAATACTGAGAAAAAGCCCCCATCTTTTGTTGATAAAGTGGGAAAATAGTAAAATGCTAATATTAATATTGCCTTAAGAAAGAGAGAAATCAATTTCAGAACTCAAATGCTGTACTTTAAAACACATTTTGACATTCTGGTGACATCAGTCCTAGTAGAACATATTTTACAAAATTGAAACTCATCTTTCACTTTACACTTTGTGTTCCTGTGCTCTACTTTCTTTTCACTGCCTTTTGTGTGCTTTGCTAAAAAGACAGATGTAATTCAATACTTTTTCTTTTCTAAAAGGCTTGTTATACAAAGAAGTTCTGTAGTGAAACCTTTTAAATAATGAAATTCCAAAAAGCTTTTTTCTTTTTTTTTTTTTTCTGTTTCTCAGCTTGCTCTTTGCCTTGACCTTTGGTTCCTATATTTTAGGATACATAGGTAGCAAACAGTCAAAAACCGATTTTAAGAAACTTTACTGGGTTACTTTGATTCTCCCTCTTAGTTTAATCCTTCCAGAGACTGGAATGGCAGTTGCCTTGGTGCTCCTAGGAAACGCTGAAGGGAGTCCATTTTTAAAACAAATAACCAATTCCAAAGGTAATTCTAGCAGGAAGCAGGGTACTGCAATTTAATGAATTTCTGAGGTCAGTCCTCAAGTCATCTTTCTCTGTCCTTAATTTGTTACATGGAAACTGCTGGTTTTACATGTGTCCCGGTTTTGGAGAAAAAAACAAATTTTTGGTCTCTGAAAATGTGTACAGTGTTAGTATCTAGTTTATTTAGAAATGGATGGTAAAACTCCAGAGAAGAACATGTGATGTGGTAAAATGTATTTGCCCAGTCATAAAAGAATGGGAGTATTTGGGTTTTTTTCCCCACTTTTTTCTTCTGAACAAAACTCAGTGTGTGCTACTGTCAAGTCCTCAGCAGTTTGCAATCAGGTCTGTCTCAGTAATTAATTTGTGTGACTCTCTTATAGGAGCAACTTAAAAGATTTTTTTTTTCCTTTTAATTGCTGAAGTTTGGTACTGACCTTCCCAATGATTTGTTGGGTAGCAGGCAATGCAGGGGGGTAGCACAGTGAGCTGGCATTCAGAAGTTGCTCATATCTGGATGTTTTTCCCTTTCAGAAGACTTTGTAGAGTCAACAGAGGAGTGAAAACTCTGTAATCAGAGCAACTCTACTGTGATCAAACAATTCTGCAAGTGTGTACTCTGAGTCTCTTGCTGTTCATGCTTGTTTTATTTGGTGAAATACTTTGAAAGAGCTGATATGACATTGGTGTGAAGTGTGAAGTTATACAAATAAAGTCATGTATTCCTATAAAACCCCACCTTTGGAAATGTATTAGGACATAGAACATTTGGTTCTTTTACAGCAGCTGGTTTGTCCTTCCTAGTTAGATTTTCCCATGTCTGAAAGGGTCTTTGTTACACTCTTTGGCTCGTTGTGCCATTGATACACAGGTCTGAGGTTTTCCTGTTCAGGGAAGATTGGGCTGCACTCACCATACTGCTTCTAGTAAAGCTCAGGGAGCAGAGTGTTGTCTTGGAAAATTTAACAGATTGGGTTTTATTCAGCTGGTATATTTTGGACTTTTACCATGTTCTCATTTATCTCTCACTCACAGAAACACTCTAAAATGGCAACCATGTAATCTTTTTTAGATTGTAAAGCCTTTGTTATAGCTCCAGAGTTTGATGCCTGACGCTTTACTGTGTGCTTTGATCCTGGTTTTCTGGTTCGTGTTTTTGTTTGGTTTGGGTTTTTTCCCCCCTGGTGCCTGTGGAAACATTCAGAGTCCTGATTATTTTCAGGGACTAATATAACTTTTTATGGAATCATATTGAAAAAGGCTTTGTTAGATTAGTGAAACATTCATGTGCTTTACTTCACTCACAGAGTTGTGTTTTTTTGCTAAATCCTAAATCTTCTCTATGAGGGCATGGCTTTAATATTTTTACTTTCTGACTCCAAGCTGTCTCTTTTTGGACAGGGAAAAGATTCCTGGGGATGCTTCATCTGAAACATGAGGGTTCCTCTGCTGGTTGTTCCTTGACTTGGTTTCTGTTGTTCATATTTGAGTTATTGTCTAAATTTGGGTTATTTAGTTGTGATAAACTATGGCAGTTGCAAGAAGCTCTGTCTCCTTGTACAGAGCCACATGTAGTATTTCAAATAATTGTTCTTGATTTAGTGTTAGTGCCCAAGAGAGTGAGGAGGAAGCAGTTCCATTTGGCTGCTGGTCCATTTACAATGCGGAAAGCTGCTCTCTCGTGGCTCTGCCCAGTTTATCTGGAAAAGCAGGAAAAGTTTTCAGGCTACAAGACTCATTTAAGTGGATTCTTAGTTTCAGAGGTCAGCTGCAATTTCCTGCCAGGTGCAAACACTTGGTCCTGAAGGACTTGGTCACGGTGGCTTAGATTTACCACAGCGCGTGTCTTAAAAGTTATAGGTTACCTAGAAAAGAACTCAATCTGTCTAGGAAAATACTACCAAAGAAAATTCAGGAAAAGAGGTTAATGGCGAGTCTGCAAAATATTACTTTTGTTGTTTATTATTTGGGTTCATAGAGTTTAACTTTGTAAACTGGAGTTTGTGTGGTTAGCCTGTACTAGAAACAGGTAGGAAGCACAGACTGTTGTGCTGGGCTCCCTAAGAAAGACAAACTTGGTGACTTTTTGAGTTAGTGCATTACTCATTGACTACCTTGTGTATTCAAGGAAAAATCCCAGCTACTCCCCCAACAATGTGACTGTTTCTGTCTTGCCTAAGCGTGGTTGCGGCCCCTATCCAAGAGGTTTAGAAGGCAGAGTGAAATCCTTGCCAAGTATGAAAGACAGGTATGACAGGCGATTACTCTTGGCAGGCAATTTCATTTATTATGCAGCTATTTGAAGAAAGCTGCCAGCTTTCCACATTAAAGAGAAGATAATTGCCTGGGAACAAGGAATACTGTGGAACAGAGATTTTGTCATTGGTAGAACAGATCATTTTATTTCATTGCATGCTGGAAGGACCCATGGGGCCTAAATCATGTTTCAGACGTTGTACATGTACCATGTCAGCCACATGTACACTGCCAGCCAGAAAAATGAGTTTATGAAATGTTGGGAAGTGCCCAAATGAAGATTGATATGCAAACTAGAACTGAGGCAGTCTGTAGTAATGTAGTAGTACCTTCCTTAAATGTGTAAAGTGAGGAGGAAGGTGAGGTTTTTTTGTTCTCTTTAATTTAGTATGAATGGTGTCTTATTTTGGGGGGAGTTTTGTTTTTTTGTTTAAACTACTCTGAAGATAGTGTCAGTAATTTTCTTGTTCACTGTGTTTGTGATTGAAGTCAATTCTTTTCACAGTGGTAATTTCACAGTGACATTGAGGTGGAATTACTTGCATTTTAAAAGAGGGGAATTGTTAGAGGACAAGAAAAAGTTTCTCATCTATTTGAGATACTAATCTCATGTTTGAGAGATAGACACAGCTATATCTGTGTTTTCAGAGAACATTCCAGGTGATTTATAGCCATGTCCTAGTAAAGAGCTTAAATTCTTTTGGATGAAACTTAAAGACTCCTCTGTCCCTTTGAGGCAGACAACCTGTAATGTCTGTGGAACTTCAGTGTCATGATTAAAATTAGACATACTTGTAAGTAACCAAAACCACATCTGCTAATCAGAGAGGTTAAAGAAGCTTCAGTGGAGTTTGCTGGCAGTCATGACTGTAGTGCATGTCAGAGGCTGTTATTGCTATTTTGAGTGAGTCATTTGGGTAACAGAGGTCATAATTTAATTTGTAGTTGTGTACATAAATACACAGAGCACGGGAACCACCTGTTAACTTACTTCTGCATTATAATATATTTTTACTGTCTATCATTCAAAAAATGTATTTCCAAAGGGAGAAGAGCAATCTGAAGGAAGTATGTGCTTATAAAGGTTAAGCTGCATGTATTCAGAGAGCTTTATCTTTCTGATGCCACACTGAAATATTTATATGATCCTCAGATAATGCACATGGAATAGACACAATTAACTGTCGATCATCTTCCAAAAAAGTTGCTCAGTGTTTTCTCAGAAGGCACCATCCTTTAGCTTCCTGGTAAAATAGGAACTATTGTTTGGAAATAATCCAGTGATCCATCTAATGATTTTCTGTGGCTCAGCACCTCGTGGAAGATTTTTAAAAAGTGTAAATAATAGCTGGTTTTCTCCTTTTGGTGCTTTGTTCCTTCTGAAATCGATAAGTATGCAGCTGCCCTCACAACAAGATGAAGAGAAAAACAAAAAAAAGTGCCTTGACCAAAGTCTTAAAACAGTTTGGGGATTCTCCCTGCCTCTGCATCTCAGGACCAGCCCTCTCCTTCATCTCCCTCCATGCAGTAGGGATGGCCCACCACTCCAGTCCCCAAGCTTAGAGGTGATACAGTTCAGTTTTGCTGAGCCTGCTGAGGAGCTGGGTCCCAGTCAGGGCTGGTTTATCCATCATGTCTCTTCCTGGCAGATGCCTCCTAAGAAGACACATACTGATTTAGGAGCTCAGCTGAAGTTGTGGTCCCTGGAATGCAACCCAACAAGGACACTGCCACTCAAAGAAGTGTGGTCCAAACACTCACACATGAGCTATTTATTCCCTTAAATAGTGGAGTGCTTCATTCCCAAGTTGCAGCACAACTGTTTTTTCCCCCCAAGTACTTAATTCCTATTTTCAAGACCTAGGAATTTCCAGTATCATACCAGTGTGCTCATGGTGTTGATGCTTCTTGTTCTTTCCTGTGTTTTTTAGTTAACTTTGTGTTCCCATGTACTCTCCCATAGTTTGTTTGAGCAAGAATGTTTGTCTGTAAACTATTCCGAAAAGAGGAGTTTAAATTCTCCAGAAGTTATAGGAGCTAACTGAGGAACGATGAGAGGAAAAGAATTCTTCTGAATATACTTAATTAGGGTTTGTCACTTGAAAAAATCATAAGCAGACTCAAATCTCTGATAGTGCAGAACTGTGTATCTGCAATCCGTTAGTTTGCTTGAGAAGGAAAAATTGTTTCTGTTGTGTGTATCCCAAAATCCAGGCCATCAAGGTCTGTCCCCTGGATGATTAAGACACAGGTGAAAGCCAGCAACAAAAGTAAAATTTTCAAGTTCCTCTCCATCTTTCCCTCCCACCTCTTAACTGTTTTTAATCCCATGCTAGATACGGTTGACAGGCAGTGATGTAAACTCCCTTAACAATTTGGATTTCAAACATGTTTGAGTCGCTTGTTCCAGATGTAGATCTCTCCTTTTTGCTCTTTGGCTCTTATTGACTTCTCTCTGCACATTGTGTGGTCCAGAACAATTGTTTCACCCACTAAATACCTAAGGGGAAACAATCTTGACCTCTTCAGGAGCTCATGTTGTCTCTATTTGTTCATCTTAAATTGTAGTTCTCATTGCTTGTACTGTTGGCTCTC
Organism: Pseudopodoces humilis; assembly: GCF_049639895.1. Taxonomy (NCBI): domain Eukaryota; kingdom Metazoa; phylum Chordata; class Aves; order Passeriformes; family Paridae; genus Pseudopodoces; species Pseudopodoces humilis. The sequence continues at coordinate 5,504,019 of NC_142212.1, read as the reverse complement.
AATGCCATGTGTGAGTCTCTCTCCTGTTAGATGCTTAAGCATTATTTATGGAGTGTTTGTAAATTTACAGGCAGAGTGTCTGGGAATGTTTGGTGTGTTCCCATGGAGCTGAACTGTATTTTGACAGCTGGGTAATGCCACAAAGCCTCCAGAGGCTACGGCTCCCTATCAGCCGTTCCTTCACCACTTAGATGACTTGTGATAGCTGTTCTGCAGACACAGCTGTGATTGACAGACTTGATTTCCAAATATAGGCTCTTCCATGTATTTGTTGTTTGGAGGATTGGTTCAGTCCAAGTACTTTTGATTTCCTCTGTAAATTGGAGCCATTTGTTTGAAACTGAATTGAGAGCTGGTGTTAACAAATCCAATTTTTAATATTAAAGTTTCTATTGTGAGACTTCACAACTAAAGCACTTTGTCAAGTGTATATATATTGTTTTATTAGAGCAAACTAAGGAACAGAGAAGTTAAAAACTTTCTCAGGGTCATAGTGCATTCAAGATCAGATTCAAAGGAAAACAGTACAGTTCAACTTGGGGCCTTGTCTACTTTTATGGTTACTACTCCCTATAGTAGCAGAAGTCATCAATTGCTTCTCTGCAATCTAATCTTTCCCCATTTGGATGTGAAAATGAGGTTTCAGTCATTGTTTGTAGCGAGTCCAGTGAATGTTGAAACCTGAAAGAATGCTGCTGTTTCCTGCTTGAGAGCTCCTCCTGAAATGGAGACGAGCTGGGCCTTGGCACCAGGAGGAAAAACAAAGAACCTGGGCTGTAGTGTTCCTTGAAGTAAAGGATTTTTTGGTTTTGAGGTGCTGTGAAACTTTTGTCAAAATGATTCCTCACTTGTGTGCAAGGGAATGAATTAAAGAATTAACATGTTGTAAGGCTGGTCTTGTCATTGGTCTGTCTTTGGATACCCTCTTGACAGGTAGGTGAGTCGATAACATGAAACTGTTACTAATGATGGGTAAAAAATCAGGAAGAAAATTGAATAGAATAAATTTAGGCTCTCAAAAGTTCTTTTTTCATTTTCCTGTGTATTTCCATTCTCCATCATTCCTTGTGTTCAGCTTGGTTCACTTATTATTTATTATAGGGGAAGCCTGAGGGTTTTCAGGGTAACTCTTTTGTAGAAAAAATAGGTTTTGCTTAACACTGTAAAATGTCAACTGAGGACTCGTCATTTAAGGTGCTGCTGACATCTACATCAAGCTTGGCCTGTAGTCTTCTTATCCCAAACTAAAATGCAGTTACATTGATCTGCCCTTCAGCTCTTCAGCAGATTGTCCTTGAGGTTAATTCAAACATCCCACTTGTTCAAAGGCTCTTAAAAGGAAAAACTTTAGGAAAAAAAAAAAGTCTTATAATTTTATAAAGACATTTCTCAAGGGTGGGTAGATAATCTACAAACTTTTTGAGATGCCCCTTGGATATTAAGTTTGGTAAATTTGTTTCAAATTGAAAAACGGATGTCGAAAGGTGTTGTAGTTGATAGCCTGAAATGTATCTTTTCCCATCTTTCAGTTGTGATTCCCCCCCCAGCTTCTCTTTCTCCTGTTTACCTGGCGTCAAGTTACCATGGTTACTGAAGTTTCTCTCCTCAGCCCCACGGCAAGAGGCCGGATAGAGTAAAGAGAGGACCCCGCTGGCATTTCCAGCTGCTTGAAGTTTCTTTAGCCCAGGAAAGCACGGGGTTGGGAGAAGAGAACTCTTCTTTCCTACACGGAAGTTTGTAACTTTTTCCTGTCCCAGAATGCCTGTGAGCTATGGAAGCTGAGAGGGCATGCTTACCTTGCCTTCCCTTTCTTTCCCCCCTGTGTTGCCAGGAAACCAAGCCCCCCCCCTCCTCCCCCCTCCCCTCTGCCCCTCTGTATAGAATACTCCCACACCTTTGTGGGCATTTGAAGAAGTTGGTGTCTGTTATTTTTTATCTTGGCGTGTGTAACCTTGATTTGTAGAAAGTTTGTAAAATGTACTAACTGAGAAAATAATTGGTTCCCTCTCTGATGTTCCCTCCCTCCGAGAAACCCTGTTAAAAGAGACCCCCCCAGACCCCAAATCTTTTGTCTCTCATCCTTTGGATTCCCCTTCACAGAAATAAACTGTGGAATGCAAACCAGAGAGAGAGTCCCCCCCTGATTTCTTTACTCGCTCTATAGACTTGGATTCTTGAAGAAAATCAGTGAACCCCACAAACATATGCTGGCTCGAAACTCGAGTGAAGAGAAACCTCATCACTGAGCTAGCCGGGCCACACTCGAGAAGATCGAGTCAGAAAGGGAGCTTTAGTAAGCGTAGTGCTCTAATGAGGATTTGTAATGGTACATTGCCTGTCTGTGCAGTTCTGAGCTGTGTCCTTACTCAGCACTCCTGCTCCTTGGTTTATGAGTAAGCACGGAAGTTGGGAGTTTCCATGATAATGACTCATATCAAGGAGGAATCCTAAGAGCTTCGTCCCTGTCTAATCACGGAAGCAAATTAATGAACTTGTGTGCGTAATGCATCTTTCCAAAATTACAGAAAGGCTCTTGATTCTCTGTGCTGTAGGGGACAGGAGAAAAAGTTCTGACTATAAGTTCAGTCACTCATTGCTTCAGAAATGTGTTGAGTTGCTGTTTGGAACCTGTAACTGGCCATTCTGGCACCTTGCTGAAAGTATAATATTGACACTCTCTGTTGAGTGTGTTTGAAAGAAATGGTTTGAGACTTTAGATGATAATCCTTATCTATGATGAGGTATTGCCTGCTACTAAGTAGCCACGCCTGTCAATAACCATTTGTGCAGCTTCACTTTGCAGTAGGTAGGTGGTGATGGCAAAAGGGAGCAGAGGAAGGGAGGTCAACAGTAAATGGGTCACAAACCCAAACCTTGATCTTTTGACTCCCTTATGCAAGATCTTAAATGTAATACTGTGCTCCGCTGGAGTAGCTTTTTCTCTGTGTAGCTCATGTAACTTCACTAGGAGATGCTGGAAGAGTTCAAACTTTGTCTTTTAAAGTTGTTAATGAAAATTGTTTAGAGATTCTAACCATTCTCTGTTTGGAGAACAGAAATTGATGTTTCCATTGTAGAGCATACTGAAAGTTTATTCTGAATTAAGCAAGAGCAACAAAATATTTACTGACAAGAAAAACCAAACTGAACAGTGTTTTCTCTTCTGCAGGCAGAGTTTATTGTACTTGCTTGTCCTAAAATTTAACATGGTGTTGGAAGTTAGTTACAAACAATGGAAATAACTCTACTACTCTACTACTATTTAAGTCTCCTAAACTGCTTTTGGATTATGCAATAGATTGATGGTTAAAGTGCTTCTATTTTGATTTTGTGTTCAAAGATTGAAAGTGAAACTAGAGAATTGCTCAGATCTACTTTTGGGGAGGGTGAAGCATCTATTTCTTGGGTAGTGCCTACACTATGTATCACTGCTCCAGAACTGCACTAAATACCTGTAGTGTTTGTTACTTGTTATATCTGAATCTTTCAGAGGTAGCAACGTGAGGAGATTTTATCAGAGTCCAGAATAACTAGAGATTTAAACTCTTGTAACTCCTAATGCCCCAATTTAAAAGTACTCTGTTTAGCTACACTGCACTGAGCCTTGTAGCTAACATTAAGCATTGATTAGCACAATTTTTTTAAAAGGAACTATTTTCAATTTGTGAATTAAAATTTCAATTTAATTTACTTATGCCAGATGGGTGTCTTCTGCCTGTCCATCATCCACTATAAATGAATGCTATTGCTAGAAAAATGTTACTTGCAATAACAGGAAAAAAATCTATCTTCGCCAGGTTTTTTCTATTTCTTCTTTGAGAAGCCCTTATTTTATTTTCTAGGTGCCCTTTTATTCTGTAAGTAATGGTAGGGCAGATGCAGGCCTTGTTCTGGAGGTCTCTGTGTAGGTTTTGTGAGTAATGTCTGAAGTCAGCAACACAGTTTATTCTCCATTTTTCTTTTCATCTCTTTCTCTGGAAAAGAAAATGAGAGCAGCTTGAATAGTTTTGTATGATTTAGTTGAGATGTGTATGTTGTTGCTTAAAATACTGTATTTTTTATACTCAACTATAATCTGTAATCCTAACAAAATAAGAGAAATAGTTCTACCACTGAGGAAACACTTCATGACATGCACTATTTCCAGTCATACTGGAAACTTTCCTCAGTTTCACTTACACAAGATATGGAAGTTGAATTTTGCCATTTGGCAAGGGAGCTGCTCTAAGTAGTTTTATAAGTTTGGTAGTCAAGATTGTGTCAAACTTTACTATATTTAATTGACATATTGTTGGAAATCAAGATGGGCTTTATGCAATATTTTCCTCATAACTTTTTTAAATTTAAAAAAGCCCTACAGCTTCAGTGGAACGAGACGTTAATGAGAGGAGATAATTATGAAAATTATTCTCCTTCCTCAGGATATCCGATCTTTGTGTGATACAGACGTGCACATCCCACCTGATGCAGTTTCTCAGTGCATGTCTTAGATGAGGGTGGAGTGCTGACAGCTGCAAGAGAATCGTGAGGTTCTTTTTTCCTTTGATATCTCCTCAGATGAATTTTTAGTGCTGATTTTCTGTCAGAAATAGGTTTTATAACTTCATTTTGAGAGGTGGATTTAGTTTTAGAGCAGTTAAGAAAATGTTAATGCTCTGCTTGGAAAACTGCATCTGGGACAAGGAGATACATCATAGGAGCATAAAAATTATATTTACCAGACCACTTTTGAATTAAGCATTTTCAAAATACAAGCAAAATACATTTTTCAATATAGCTGTTTTTCAAGTCCGAGGAAATAATTTAATTTTTTGATGGTCCCACAGGGGCAGAATGGGGTTGTCTATTAAAGACTGGAAATGTAACTGTCTGCAGCTCTCTCCCACAAAGCTGTAATTCATTGGGCTGAAGTTGATTTAACTTTGGTTTACTCAGTACTCGGGACTCTCAAATTATCCAGGATGTGGATTAACTTCTTGTAAGAAGTGGGTTATGGGCATCTATTTACCTCTTCTTAATTGTGTGAATTGCTTCTCAGTCCTGGTCACAAAATGTGTCTGTGGGTTCAGCTGTAATTGCTAATACGGAAAAAAACCATCATTTTGACCAGGATTTATGTATTTAGTGCTGTATTAGAAACAAATATCCAGATCTGGGGAAAAGCCAGCATCCTGTGGCCTGGGGAGTGCTGAGTGCTGTAAACCACGAGGCAGAAAGGAATCTTTTTGAGCTAATTTGTGCTGGGTTTGCTGTAAACACCAGGAGCCTCCTGGTCAGCCCTGACTACTTGCTCCTTTGCTGCTTTGTGGAAGTGAAAGGTGTTTCAGATACACAAAATGCCAGGGCAATTATAATTAAGCAATCTGTGATTAAGCAAGCTGCATAGTAGACAGCATGAAAGAGCCTCTTGGCACTGGAGAAGGGAAAGAATCAAGGCAGCGTGGATAGCACTAATGCACAGAGGAAAGATTTGGAGGCAGGGCTGGGCAGACCATTAAGGGTAGATCTACTCAAACAAATGACACCATGTGGAAAGAGAATTTCCCACTCGGCTGCCTGGGGATGAGCAATCTTTCCATGCAGGAACACGGTTCATGGAGCATTCTGGTTCCTGTGGGCTTCACTCTGTGACCTCCCCGTCCCCTTTAAAACAACCGGGAGTGTTGGGAAGAGCATTGTGCCCACAGTGTGTGCTGCTGCCTCAGGAGCTGTGGGGCTTTACAGCTGTTTGCTTTTCCTCCTGAGTTTTTGTGTGCCACTAGCAGCCATGCCCCATTTCTTTTAACTGAGTGGTCTCACAGAAAAACCCCCAGCCTGCTGTCACCTCCAGTATCCCAGCGTGGCTGGAAAGCAGACCATTAGGACGTGTCATTTCAATCAAAACAAGTTGCTATGACAGTTATTATAAAGGAGCACTTCTGTGGCAGAAGAAACATGGGCAGCAAAAGTCAGAAACAATTGGAAGGTGCAGGGAAAGTGACCAAGACTTTAACTTATTTATCCATTTAGTGATGGAGAAAGTGAGGCCACAATGAGCCAGGAAAGCTCCTCTGTAGGAAAATCATTGAACACTGTTGCTTCTGTGGATTAACTGAGACACGAGAGTACAACTGTAATCAAAGACTTTGTCATCGGTTACTTTTTGGATAATCTGTAGATACCCTGGCAAGTCAGTTGCATGTATCTTCCTGGAAGTATTTTTTTAGGTGAGAAGTGAAGTCTGCGTCTTATTTACCAACACATTGACCAGTGCAATGACCCAACAAAGTAACAAAACAGGTGCTGACTTGCAGTGTTGCGAAGTTCTGGGTATTTGGTTGGTGTTTCTTCATGTGTGTAGTGCTTTGCATATGAAAAGCAAAATATGTGTTTTTAAGTGATTCTCCAGTTTTAGTAGGATGAGCACTGGAGTGGAAGCTGGAAAAAGCCATGGTGAACAATACACATTTAATAATTTGATTTTCACCGTTCAGAAATGTGAGTCCTTCAGGCAGTAGGAATAACATTTCTGGAAGGCGCCCAGAGGGTGTTCCTGAGAGCACCGAGTCCACATAACTGTTTATGCTCTCAAAACCTAAAAGAGTTGAGCATGTCCTGACATGATTGGCTTTACAAACAAGGTTCTGGCCTATCAGAAGCTCCAGGGATTTTCATTTAACTTTTTCTTTCTCATTTACTGTCTTGTGTGCCAGACATTTCAATTCTTAAAGGTTTTGCTTTCTTGCCCCTTAAAGGTACAAAAATGATATATTTTTATTCATTTACTGGAAAACCATTCAGTATTAGCAGACATGAATCCTAAGTGTTTAGTTCCATCAGAGTGTGGAGTTTATATGTCTAAACCACAAAATTCAGAAAAAGGCAAAAAAAAAAAAGTTTGCTGTTAAATACTTATCAGGAGGATCTAAAAAAAAGGAAGAAATTTAAAATAGTATTAAACTGCACATCTCACTCTGAGTTTACAACTTGTTATGCAAACTCTGTGCTACCTTTAAGTAATCCAAATTTTTTTAAGATCTCTCTATACTTAAATTCAACTTGCTGTTAATGAGCTGTGACTGTTCTCTATATTTTTGGGACTGCCAGGTCTGCTGTAAAGTTTTATACACTCATTTCTTCCAGAAGGTGATTCAGAGTGGAGGGAATAGTTAAAAATCATTTGTGGTTCCATTTTCTTATCTCTTTTTGCAAGTTGAAGGCTGAACCTTGAAATTACAGCAGGAGCAATGCTGTATTAATTAAAAATAAGTTTGGGTTATGTTTGCTTCCAATTTCTCCTTATCAACCCCTGTGGCCATTCACTGTTTAGCATCACCCCATACATCTTCAGTGGAACAGAGTTGTGCTTATTTTCTCTCCTCATTGCAAAAGAGAAATCACAGTCACAGGTAGTAATGCATGTAAGGCTTCACTGTTTATTTTCAGCTTATAAACCATAGAAAAAGATCTTGATTAAGTTGACTAAGATTGGTTATTTACATTTCTCTTGTGGTTTTTGGCTTTCACATTCCCAGTAATGAAACAACCAGGATAAAAGGATGATTCCTACACGCCCTGAGCAGCCTCTGAGTTACCAGGAAATAGCAAGAGGAGCATCATGCTCAGAAAGGCAGATTCAGAATAGTTTGGGTTGGAAGGGACCTCAAGGTCATCTCAAAAAAAACAAACCAAACAACCCCAGTAATGCCAGGTGCAGTCAGGAGGGTGGACTTGGATCTATTGCTACAACTCCATACACAGTTAATGAGCTAAACTTTTGGTTCATAACTCCTGCACCCTTTTAGTTTAAAAGCCTTGATCATATGCATGGGCTGAATTGTGCTCCCTCTGATGAGGTTATCTGAGCAGCAGCTTTCCAGCGTGTATGAATGATTATACAGTTCTCTCAGCTAATGAATATTCTGGTTTTCCAGATACTTGGAGGGTTAGGTCATAAGTGCTGGCAGCAGGATAAATTTCTGACTTGGAGGCTTGTGCTCTTTGAGAGGCACTTAGACTGCATGATCTGCTGATGTTTTCAAAAGAGCAAACTGAAATTGTTTTCTTACTGCAATGTTTCAGAAGGATTTTTTTTCTAAATCTGTTGAATGTCCAGTTTCTTTATTTCCATTTTTTCCCTCTTCATGGTTCACGTAGACTCAGTACATTTTAAAATAAGAAAAATTAAAAAATCATTTTTATCTTAAACTGTGATTGACTTACTATCTTTATGGTATTTGGCTTTTTTAGTGTGAAGGGAATTCAATATAAAAAAACTACCCAAACATAAAACCTCTTCAGTGTTTTGAAGAGAGAGGCAGTGTTTTCTGTTTGGTTTGAAAATACGTTGTTGGTGTTACCTATTATTCTTTCTGGCAAATACATCTCAGTTTCCAGGAAGCTTATAATTGAGCAGAAAATCACAGAATTCTGGAAGGGTTTGGATTGGAAGGGACCTTAAAGCTCGCTCAGTTCCACCCCCTGCCATGGGCAGGGACCCCTTGCACTGTCCCAGGCTGCTCCAAGCCCCATCCAACCTGATCTTGGACACTCCCAGGGGTGGGGCAGCCTCAGCTTCTCTGGGCACCCTGTGCCAGGGCTTCCCCACCCTCACAGCCAAGAATTCCTTCCTAATATCCCATCTAACCCTGCCCTCTGTCAGTGGGCAGCCATTCCCCCTTGTCCTGTTCTTCCAGGCCCTTGTCCAAAGTCTCTCTTCAACTCTCTTGGAGCCCCTTTAGGCACTGGAAGGCCAGAAAATCTTAGATGTTATAATGGATCCTTGATATAAGTATTCATCCAGAATTAACTGGAGGATGGCTTGGTGTATATCTCCTTGTTTAGAGGAGAAATATGCTACTGGAATATGCCTGAATGTGAATCCTGTCCACTTGATTATCGTGGTACTGAAACAGTTACTGTACATTGGATTTTCTTTGGCACTTTTCCTTTGGTTTAGTCCTTCTGAAAGCTGTTAGTAGCTCAGCTGTCCTCATGTTCTGATTGTTATAAAAAAAGTCTATGAAGCTTTTTGCAGAATGGCATGCTTCCTTTGGAGAATTTGTATTCACATGATAAAATTCAAGTGCAGTTTTGCAATTCAGTCATGCTGACTAAAAACTGCCCCGATTTCTGCCAGCTGGGGAAGTGGGAGCTGGGAGCTGATCAGGGGCTCAGACTCAGCACAGGTCCTCCTGTGCTCTCTTTAATGACACAGAGCCAGACCTGGTGTAGAGCTTGGCTACAGGCTGTGTTATTATAGAGAAGTGTAACTTCATCCCTTTCACAGTATAGGTTTTTTTCCTCTCATGTGGAAGGGATTGTGTTACTTAATTGCAGGGAAAAAACCTCAGCCTCTACTTATTCCCCATGTCAAAGAAAAAAAGAAGCTTCCTAATTAGACCTAAATTATGCATTGCATAGAGGAAAGCCAAGGTTTGCCCCCTATAAAAACATTTTTGGGCATGCTCCCATTTCATAGTGTGATTTGATATTAATGAATTGTTCATTCACCTGGAGCCTTGTAAGGGTCTCTCCAGCCAGCCCCATTGTATTAATCCTTCCAAAATGTTGTTTCAGCTGTACTTAACAAATGATACCAGCTTGTGCTATCAGAAATAATTAACAAAGTCTTTGGGCTTCAGGCAGCTTTTAACTTCTCCTGTGTTTCTAATGTCTGATGTTTGGGTTTGAAATTAATGAAGGGGATTCATTTGCACTTTTGTTTCAAGCTTGATTTTGGTGATGGTGACAAACTGTCCTGTAGTGTTTTCATGTTTAGTCCGGTGTGTTCACAGGAGAACTCGGGACCCTAAAAAATAAAAAATTAAAAAAATTAAATGGCTGTTTCTTATGCACTTCTAAAGAAAAAAACAGCTGACAGTACTTCCCCCTTCTCCCCACCAAGTAGTGGTTGTGGAATATTGGAAAAGCCAACTTTGTTGCTTCAAGTGTTCTCCATTTCCAAAAAAAGGATGTTTGGTGTAAAGTGCTGTTTTTATCTTGCAGCATATGCTGCGTGACAGCCTGGCCTGCTGTCTCTTTGGGAGACCACTATTTCCTCAACTTTCTGATCTTTGAGTGTAAAATCCAGAGTTTTTTCATCCTCAATGCACTTGAAACCACTTTAAGAACAGTCAACTCTTGTTGCTGAGCTAATCGTGTCATCCTATGCTCAAGTAAATTTGGCTCTGTTGTCTTCCTAAAGGCTCCCAAAATCTGGTCTGTTTTACATTGTCCTTGCCTCCAATCTGCATCCCCCCTCAATCTGTATCCCCTTGAGCTTCCAGGAGTTCGTGCTGCCAAGATGGAAAAAGTTTCCCTGTTTAGAAAAATATTTCTGGTGTTCATATTTTGAAAAGCTTCTCATTGTAATGATAAGGGAAGATATCAGTAATTATTTTTGCCTTGAATGGTGTTGGGGAAATACCAGCAATTTAGACAGCAGCCACAAATTTGGGCAGTTTGGGGACTGCTGAGCATGCAAAAAAGTGTGGAAATTTGGAAATATCTGTGCTTCTGGCCAAGTGCGATGAAACCAAGGAACATTGCTTGCTACATGGCTTATCTGGATGTATTCCTCTCCAGACTGTTGCAACACAGTGACAGATTTTCTTATGTATTTGTTACTGTTTCTGGACTTGGTCTAACCCAGCAAAAGCAGAAGTATCTGAAAGAAAATATACTTGGGGGAGGAAGGGCAGGAAATGGTAGCTGCACTTCTTCCAAGCTAGGCTTTGGACCTTGAGCCACCCTAGTTGTACTATTAAAAAAAAATAAAAATAAACGCCAAAACTTGCATCATTTATACTGAAATTCAATGTATGAACTGTCATTTTGATATTATGAACCAGAAAAAAAAAATTGCAGCAAGTTTAACAGGAAGTAAATTGAATTGTGAGTTAATTTTTTGTTGTCTTTTGTTGCTTTTCATAAAGTTGTGTAATTATTTAAAAGCATTTATAAAGATATACTGTTTTAGAACTATTACTGCAGAAATTCTACTTGATTGGGTTGTTTTAAAAGTACTCTTTTTATCCTTGTCTTTCTGAAGATAACTGCACTTTTAAAATACCATTAGATGCATATATTTTGCTTTCAAGAGTATAGTCCCACAATTCTAATTTCTGAATTGAACCATTCATAGGAGATAGCTGTACCTTAATGGCTAAACCTCAATAAAAGCACGAGTGATGCTGATGCAGTGGCTGTATTTATGGAGAATTCTCCTTTTTGTTTTTTTGCAGGGCCCTACATGCAACATATCAGTTTAGCCCTGTTTTGTGGAGAGCACTTTTTAAGCCCTCTGTGGATTTTAAGCTTTCAAAGCAGCACATAAGGATGATGGGGTTTTTTTGCTATCTCAGGTGGCTGTGAGTGTTCATCATTACAATGTAAAGTGATTTGAGGTTGGATATGTTTTTTAGGGTTTATTTGGGTAGCAGTAGTGCCTAGGGAAGCCCAGCTTATAAAGGCTGCTGCTATGTATCTTTCTGACAAGGTTCATAACAGCAAATATAATAAGCCTCTTGTCAATTGACTTCATTTTTAGATTGACTTTTACCTTCAGAGCATCAAATAAAGGCCAGGGCTTGCAACAGAACCTGCAAAAAGTCTCTGTAGACTAATCCTAGGTGTACAATGTAGATAGTGGTTGACACCATGTTCCTTTGGTTCAGTGAATTGACCTACAGCACTGATACTGTTTTTCTCTCTTGGATCATCAGCTGAAAGGATACAGCTTTCAAAAGTGCAGGGAGTGCAGGTTGTCACACATGGGAGCAATGAAAACTCACAGTCTGCACTGGTGAAGGATGCTCATCACTCTTCCAGCAGCTTTATTTGCAGGCTTTCTTGTGTGATTGCCAAGCAAGCAACATAATCACCTCTGCAGGCTCTACATGAAGACCACAGAGACCCTTATTTGTGTGTTTGGAAGTGCTGTGGGGGCTGTAAGTTGGACAGGAATTTGTTGCTCTCTTACTTGTACGTGTCCAGAATAGAGTACAGGAAACCCTTGTATAAAAAAGTTTAGATATAATCTATATTTTTGCATCTTAAAGAAGAAAAGGTTACTGCTTCATCTTCTCGGGGAAGAATGCGTTGTTCATCTGTGTGTGGTGCTGTTGGTGATTCCCAGAGCAGTTGTGTGGCCCTGGAAGCAGCCTCAGCAAGGAGATAAGCAGGAATCAGGCATTTCATGGTACCAGAGCAGTTCTGTGAGATGGCATGGAGCAGCCGTGATGTGTTGCAGCTTTACACCCATCTGCAAAACATTTCAGACTAATACAGGGGAATCAGAGGCACAAGCCAGCAGGGTTTCTCAGTTGTATTTCTCATGGATGTGTGGTCCTTATCAGTGATGGAACAGGCTGGCTCTGTTTGGGCCTATTGGTTTTTAGTCTCTTCAGTGCTCTTTTGTCAGCCAGTATCAGTGTTTCCTCCAGATCATCCACTGCTTTTCCTCCACATCATCCACTGCTTTGATGTGCCTTCCTGCTTTGTGTAAAAGTTACAACCATGTCTTCGTTTCTGGGCTGTGCTAGGGCTGGTTTGTCCTCGCTGTTTATAATGAGGCAGAATTACAGCAACAAAGGAACCCTGGCAAGCGCTGCCTTTGCTGCCAGCCCCTGAGAGCTGGGCACTGTTGGAGGGAGAGAAGCTGCAGAATTTACCCTTTATCCTTTTGGTTGCTGTGGAGAAGGTTTTTAATCTAATCTGAATTTTGTGCCATCAAATCTTGATAAAATCTTCCTTGGAATATTTAAGATTTAATATATTAAATATTTCATATTTGCTTTCTTTAAAACTACATGTTACAAACACATCAATGTGAAAATTGAACATTTATTCATCTGGCAGGTGTTGACATTGATGATGTGAAGATGTTTCCAGTTTTCCCCCTCTCTCTCTGCAGTTGATAATAACACTGCTGAGTTTCTTTCCACACTAAACAATCTAAACATCTCAGTTTTAAAGCTCAATGGAAAGTACTGTGGATTTTGCAGAATCTGTCGCAGATAGCATAGAACATGGGTTTAGTTTGGATTAGAGAAGATATGAGATCCTTGACAAAATGAATGTTGTTCAAGACAGCATCTGATGGTGTGCTCTAAACCACTGTGGCCACCACCAGGTACTTCATACAGGGTAATGTTACTGGAGTGTTTTTCCCTTAGTGTTGTTTTTGGGTCTGTTTTTTTTCAGATTATACTTTGACTTTGAAACTGAGATATTGAGCCTGTCATTTAGACTTGGAGTATTCTTGGAGCTGACATCTCAGTTTTTCCACCATTTGGTTTGGATAAAATCTTGGCCTTTAGGGAAAACAGTTTGGCTTTAATGCTTCATAGCTGCAATGCAGATTATATGAGTAGATTTTACAATCTCCCTCAATTCAAAGCTGGTGTTTTGCAGCAGTTTCAGTTTTTGACAGATACAGCCCCTAAAACAAGAGTCAGCACTTGTGCTGTCACTTCTGTCACAGTCACGGAGACTGGAGGTAGTCTCTTGTCTAAAATGCAACAAGAAAAGCCTGTGTGCTGCTTTCAGTTCTTTTCTTCTCAAATGTGCTCTCACATGAGTGTGTTCTCACATGAATGTACTCAGCAGGGATTTTGAGAACCTTTGTTGATTTAAAATTAATCTATTTCACTAAGTTTCATTGCCAAAACCAGTTTTAGTGCGGTATGTTTTTGTTTAGAGCAGTGCAACTGATGCTTGTCAACTATCTCACAGTACATCTTAGCATAGGAAAGGATCAGAAAGTGTATTTGAGGAGCACATCCAAACCCTCCTTTCTCACTTAAGCTCTCTCTGTCACAATGTAGTCTACAATATATAGTGAATAGTTTGCATGCAGGCATTTAAGATGTTTGCTTCTGTGAAAAAAGCATAATGTGTAGGAGTGGAGAAACTTGGCAAGACCAGGCAGCTGCTGAGTTTGTTTGAGCTCTTTATAAGCTGTTATTAAATGTAAAAGCAAACAGTTATCTTCTGGTTTCCACTGTGGCCTTGGACTTTGAACATCATCAAAAACTCTGGTATATTCGTATTTTCTCCTAACTGCTGAATTGCTTGTGTGTAGCATTTCTGAGTGAGAAGTTAGCATTGGAGGTGAACTGAAGCTGAGTCCAATGAAACTACAACAAATACCCATATTCAAAACTATGAAGCAGAGGTAAAAATATGGCATCCAAATGTATTTGGCCATTGGAAATGAGAAAGATGGTGGGGTTACTCAAAATGTATATGCATAGCTGTTTTTATTGTATCTGATAACTTGGAGATAAAAAACGAAGTTGTAAGTCCTTGTATTCTGTCTCAGGACTAACACTGGCTTGAGTCACATGGGATGAGTGAAATCAGTGCAGTTGTTAGTTTGGCTTTGTCTATGCTTTCCAATTTTTTGTTCATATAGTCACAGGCTTACTGGAAATTGAGACTTCTTGCTGGGCAAGCTGTCCCTTACAGCAGAATTCTCCTGTGATTCTGTTAAATAAACCTTCCAGCGGCAGCTACATGTTGACCTACCCTGTTTGTTTCTACCTATGGCCTCAGCAGGTCTTAGAGCTGTTTCCCAGCGTTGAACAAGCCAGAAATCTGGTTTCTTTTACATGCATGTTGAGTAGTAATGATATGTGATCTGCTGTTGGCCAGTCCTGTAGCTGAGCACTGGGGTGTAGTTCTGAACAGAGTGAGCACAGGGTCTCTTGAGCAGCTAAAATATGTTCCTCATTAAAACTTTTGATGAGTATTGTGCTTGAGTTGCATTTCTGAAAGTGAGCAGTCAGATGGTATTTGTTAATTTTTAAAAAAGCTGTCTATTTTTCTTTCTTTGTGAGGTCACCTCAATCTCCACACTCATGAAATAGTGCCCCAAGCTGCAATAAGCAGTGGATTAGTTTGGGAGGGTTATTGCTTTATTGTGTGTCTGTGTGAATGAGAATTATGTTCGAGACTTTTTGTTCTTCAGGGGGATAAGCAGTCATGTGAAGTAATCCTAAACTTGCTTTCTAACTCTTGTTTTACTCAACAGAAATAAAGTGGGGAAACAGTTAAAAAAAACCTGACTCACTAAAAGTCATAAAGTTTCCATTTATTGAAAATGGTCCCCACATGAGGAGAGTGTGAGATGTGCAAATGATGCTGTCAGGAGCTATATGCTGTCTTGCTGCAGAGACTTGAGTTCAGTCTCTTATCTAAATGACTGCAAGGGCCTTCAGAAATAGAAGAGAAATGTTAATTGTTTCTCAGGTCAATGTCTTTGCATTAAAAAATGCCAGCATGTGCACGATTGCTTGAAATGTTCTTCCTAATGCTGCTTGACTGAGCTGGTTGGCAAACTACAGTCAGAAGGCCAGTTCAGCCCCATTTCAAATCTTAATTTTTTTTCCACCATCTTTTCCTGTTACCTTGTTATTTCTTTCCTCCTAATCCCTCCTTCCTTGCATCCCTCATTCTCCAAATGCACTAGCATTGCTTTTCTCCCAGATGACTCTTCTCTTAGCCTTTGGATAAATCCTTTTTGTGTCAGAAAACAATGTGACATACAGGACAAACTCTATTGCTAAAGGTGCTGTGAGTTGTAAACTGAAATCTACTTTAAATTCAAGATTTCTTAAGAATGGGGGAAGACTGTAATGAAACACCTGTTTGCTGACTTAGAAATTACAGGTGTTTTGAATTCTTGTCATTTCTGACACTTTAAAACAGGTGACACAGTAGCCCTGGAGCTTTTTCCACCTGTCTCTCTTCTCTTTGCCTGGTGTGTGCAGGATTGGAGGCTCACAGGTTGGATCACTAGCTCTGGATGCATCCTAGGATTTGTGAACTGCCACCTGGAAGCAATACAAGAATAGAAACCATTTGATTGTAGCTTCAATAGAAGCTCTGATGGCTGCTGAGAAATATGTCACTTTATTACATATCTCAGACCAGGTCTTTTATGCTGAGATTTTTATTTCTTTCTTTCCACAGGTTGTGTATTATCCTGAGCAATGGCCCCCTTTTTACGGATATCTTTCAACTCGTTTGAGCTGGGACCTGTGCAGAATCAAGGAGAGCAACTACAGCCTTTCTGTGCTATCAAGATGAAGGAAGCTCTGACTACAGGTGAGGTTGCAAATGGGGATGCTTTTCTGAATATTAGTAAGTTTCTGAGAAATACTGTAATCCTCCTTAATCTGTGAATGGCAGTGAGTCCTTCTCTTCCTGTCATGCCAAGCACTTCAATGTGAGCTTTCCTTTTGCAATGGGAGAAATAATAATGACTGTTTTCTCTACCCCCACCTTAAAGCAAGGCTTCCTTATTGGGAAACTGGGAGCTGGACTGCAGCTGAGAACTGTCACAGAGCAGCAAATGCTCTTCATTGGCTTGGAGGATGGGTAATGATGAGAGATGCAGTTTATTTTGGGTGAATTGTTTGCTTGAAGTGACTCACACTGAAGGTCCTCTTAGCACAGAAACACAGAATAAGCTGTGCTGGAAGGGACCCTGAAAGATCACTGAGTCCAGCTCCTGGCCCTGCATGGGACCATCCCCAAAAGTCACACCCTGTGCCTGAGAGAGCTGTCCAAATGCTCCTAGAGCTCTGTCAGCCTCAGGGCTGTGACCATTCCCTGGTCCCTTCAGTGCCCCACCAGCCTCTGGGAGGAACCTTTATCTAATATCCAACCTGAACCTGCCCTGACACAGCTTCAGGCCATTCCCTTAGGTTCTGTCACTGTCACCAAAGAGCAGAGATCAGTGCCTGCCCCTCTTCCCTTCATAAGGAAGTTGTAACTGCAATGAGGTTTCCCCTCAGTATTCTCCAACTGAACAGACCAAGTGACTCACCAGGCCCTCAGCCTTCAAAGATCTCATCTTAACAGAAACTGGTCCAAAGGTATATAATATTTTGTGACATTTGGCTAGATTATACCACTGTAGCCAAACAGGATGAGAGGGAATTGCTGTATTAGGCTAGACTGCAGCTCTCTAATCCTGCACTATGGCTCTAGAGATGCACAAACATCAAAGAATGCAGAAAAGGATGAAGTTTCTTCTTCCTCACAACATGATTGGTTGAACCTTATTACTGAGGGTAAAAGCTGCATTAAGACTTGAAATACAAGGTGAAGTAACTTTTCCAGAAAGTGTTGTCATCCAGGAAATGCACTTAGTTCCAAAGAAGTAGTTTGCTAATCTGCTGGGAGAAACCTCTGAAGAAATGGTGTTGGAGGTGTTGCAGCTGCCAGAAGATGTGGAGAAATGAAAGCAATCAAAATAAATCCACTGGGTTTTTTCCAGCCATTTGCTTTTGAAAAGTAGAATTGTCCCAATATTTTCTAGTCTTTGCTTCCATGTGTCTTTGACGTACTGAAAAAGGCAGAGGAGATGGAACTCCTTGGAGAAGTGAGTGATTTGAGTAATCAGGAAAATAATCTAATGCTCCTGTTGTGAGTTTGACAAGATCTGGAACAGCTTTTTTTTGGATTTGAAAGGTGAAACACAATCAAGGAAAAATTTATTGTATAGGAAGAAGAAAATCATAGAGCTTGATGATTAGGCATTGAGCCAGTTTGCAAACATGTGATGTGTTTTGAAGTCAAGAGTGCGAGCCGAGAAGCCAAGGAGGCCTGAGTACAGCAGAGGCAGGAACAGCTCTAGAAGGCTGTTCTTTGCTGACACTTCAATGTTCATTTGCAGACAAGGGATTGTGATCCATGACAATCCTTGATTAGAATGATTTTAATTACAAAAACAGCATGGCTGTTTCCAGTAACTGAGACACCTTCTTTTTGTTTTTATGTAGGGTTAAAATGTATAGAGCTGACTGATCAAAGCAGGTATGAACTGGGACATGGGAATAGGGAGAGGAGAGGCCTGTGGACAGACTGGAATTATTCTTTCCCCTTCTAAGAATCTTACAAAGAGTATTACCAACTCTTCACAAACTGCTGCTGTTTCTGCAAACCCTAAATTACTGTAAGAGGTTCAGAAAATATGCAATTTTTCCTATTGCCAAGGATGCCTCCTGAACTGTGAGTTTTTGATGAAGAGGTCTGGCTTTAGCAATCCAAAATGCAGGCCAGTGTAAAAGCCTTGCTGTGCAGCCAGCCTGCTTTTTATCCCCCTCCTCACCTTTATAGTCTGTCCTAATAATCTCTTAGTATATATGTATGTGTGGAACTTGAGGACGTGGTTTAATGACGGCCTTAGTGGTGCTGGGTTAGTGGTTGGACTTGATGATCTTAAAGGTCTTTTTCAACCTAAACAATTCAGTGATTCTGTGACAATATTTTCAAGTTTTTTTTCGTTGAACAGGGCTCTGGAAGTAGGTTTGCACTGTGAAGGGCTTGAGCCTTCTGCACAGTTCCCCAAATTCAAGAGAAAAGCTTTTGACTGAGTAGAGGAGGAATGCTCAAGTTTTGGAATGGAGAGGCCCTCAGGTGGCCATTTCTGAGCATTTTGGAATGTCCTTTGGCAAGTGGCTCAGGGCTGTGTCCAAGCTATAACTCCCAGTGCTGCTGCTGGCAGGCATTCCCTAATAAAGCAGTGCAAGGACATCATTCCCTGTGCTTGTCTGCAGCACAGCTGAGAGGAGTGCATCCAGCAAGCTCTTAAGGAATGAACACTGATTTTGCCTTGAATTTCCAGGAAGATTTTAAAATATTAAATATCTAACAGACCACACTGCAACTTCCTGGGGAGGGGTCCAACTATTTAATCTGCTTTACTACTGCCTTGATATCATAACAGAAAATGGATCATTCAGAGCTGGAGAGGCACTTAGGAATCACTCCTGTTGCAAAAAAAAAGATCTCAATAAATAGCAGAAATTGTGTAGAATGTAGAAAATTGTATTCAGGGCACAAATGGAGAATAATTGGCTTGGCAGCAAATCAGAAGAAAACTGGGAATTGGCACTGTGTGCCAGAGTCACAGTGAAGAGCTGGATGTGGTTTCTTAGGAGGCACCATCACTTTGGATGTGTTGATGGGACTTAGAGACCCAGATGTAGAAATATGCCAAAGCTTGTCACAGATTGTGCAGTCACTGGCTATTTTATGTGCCCAAGATATAGACAGGAAGAAATAAGTATAATGGGTAGAAAGAGAGACAGAAGCTGTGTATTAAAATCATAAAATACCAGGCTGGAAGGGACTTCAAGGATCATCCAGCCTTTCTTGGCAAAAAAGAAAAAAAAATAATCCATCTAATAAGAGTAGTGCAGCACTGTAAAACTCCTTACAAAACTGAGATGCTTTTAAAGGAAACCAAAGAAAAAATAAGGGAGAAAAAATACATTTCTTGAGGTAATTTTAGCTTTTTTTATTCCTTGACTACACAAGGTCTGCATGTACTACAGAGGGCAGATAAGGCCCTGAAATATCCTTTAAAAAGTAGCAGTCATGGTTGAGCACAATGCTCAAGGAGCTCAAGGAGAGTGGCTTATGAATACAAGTGAAATGTTGGTATAACTTGGAAGTAGATTAATGAAATGTGAAGCCTTTCATCTCTCAGACACTGGTTTCAATTTAAACTGGGTCAGTGTGAGGTTTATCTTAATTTATCTTATAGCAGTAGGTATTCACCATGATCAGATGACACTTCATGGAGATTTATACCAGAATGGAGCCGTGCAAGTATTCCCTGTCAAGTTGTGACTGACTAAACCAACTTATGAATTCCATATCAGGGTTTGTCCCTCCTGCTCTCCAGCTCCATGTTAACCCCTTCACTGTCTTTCCATGTTCATTGGGGTGGGCTTTGTCTTCCATGTCAAGAACTTTTGAACTGAGCATTTAAACCTTGTTCCAACAACAGTAAAAGAAGCAGTAAATCTGCTTTTAGTTTCAGTATAAGTGTTCCCTCTTTTATTTTGTTGAGTTTAAATATTAGATCTGTATACATTTTACAGTTTTGGTTCTTTTCTTTTGTGGCTTTCAGAGAGAGGCAAAACTCTAGTTCAGAAGAAACCCACCATGTATCCTGAATGGAAATCGACTTTTGATGCCCACATTTACGAGGGCCGGGTGATCCAGATAGTGCTGATGAAAGCAGCAGAGGAGCCACTGTCTGAAGTGACTGTGGGGGTGTCTGTGCTGGCAGAACGGTGCAAGAAAGGCAATGGCAAAGCAGAGTTCTGGGTAAGGAAAGAGATTAATTCCTCAAATTGCTGACCTAGTTTTGTTTCTTTCAAGATGAATGAATGCCTTGTGTCTTTTAGGCTTACAGATTTTCTGTGGTCAGTAGAATCTCTCTAGTTTGTATTCACCTGTTACACTTGGGGTTTTTTTTCACACCTTGATTTCTAAGATGTGAAATTATTGAGAAAAGTAAAAGCTAATAGTGATCAGTTTTAGCCAGTTCAGTGGTCTCAAATCCTCTGCTTATTATCCATAGAACAGGTACCACATTGACATCATCAGTGTTAAACTCTGTCCAACCTGACATGTCTTGGACAGAGCATCATGACCAGCAAAGAGACCCCTTAGCATAGCCTGTAAGGTTATTTTTGTGTGTGAAGAGACAGCCTGGCATTCATAGCTGTAACTGAGGTCTTGGCCTTCAGTAAACTTTGCTGGGCAAATGTTCTGAGTGTCAGACACTGCCTTAGAGTTGAACTCACTCATTATCCCAGTAGGATGATGGGATTTGTGGGGATATGTTCACGAGTGTATCTAATGTAAATGTGGTTTGGTTTTGTCTGGGGATTGGATTTTTCATCCCAAGTTGTATTTAGTGTAACCCAGTGGTACTTTGCTCTGTGCTGAAGTGAATGTTGAGTCACTCTTACGTGGTTAAGAGTTTCTTATCTTTTATGAAGGCAGCAGTTTAAGAATTAGTGGCTACTTTCTGAGTATAGGAACTGACCTCAGCTGTTGGCTTAAAAGGCACTTTTTTTTTTTGCTGGTCTGTAGAATTTGCCACAGAAACCATGTGTAATGGTTTTGAGGATGAAAGGAAAATAAATTTTGATTATACCACTTTATTTCATTGCCAGCAACAGTATTTGATATCACTATGGTTTGTACTCTGAATAAACATATAAAGGATTGTATAGACTTCTTTTAAAACTGGGTTCCTGTGCAGATTGAGTTTACTAATAGTAAAAACAGAAGCCAGCTAACTTCTTTGCAGACACGGGAAAGGGACATGAGCAAACAATGTGAACTCTGACCATGCTCAACTCCTGGGGACACATCAAAGCAATGCAGCACACAAGTAAAAGAAAGAGAATAAAAGCTCCTGACTCAGCTGCAATAGTGAGATATGGAAGAGGATTGTAATCAAATAGTTATTGAATAGTCTACACTTTGATACCCTAGAAAGATCTGTTTAAATTCCTGAGAGATGCAGTCAACCACACATTTTACTGTTGCTATCTTTCTTTCCACAGCTTGACCTTCAGCCTCAGGGGAAGGTGCTGATGGCTGTGCAGTATTTTTTGGAAGATGCAGGTAAAGTCAACTGTTTGTTTTCAGTTATGAGAAAAAAGGGTTTTTTGCAGAACACAAGATGTAGCTTACAAAAAAATATATCACCTGGTGTACTGAGTAGAATCTTACTAAATTAATTTTATTAATTTGCTTTCCAGGTTTTTTTTTTTTTTTTTTTTGTTATGCAGACTCATGGCAGGATTTGTTAATTTCTAAATACTGTTGCATTTAGGCACTTTTGGATCTTTATTATGTCTGTTCTCATATTTTGATGTTATATTAATCTATTGTTAATATATTATATGCTAATATTATCTATTCCTTTTTAGGTGCAAACAAGTTTAATCTCTTGCTCTACCTTATGTGGGAAACTTGTTTTGTGGATTGGAGAAGTGGGTCTGAGTTTCCTGGGATTCAGATGTCCTATTCACTAATTACAGAAACTGATTGTAGCAATGAGTGAATGGTTTAGTGTTAAAATGCAAATCTAGTCAATGATCTGACCTACCAGTTTAAAAAGTGAACAGCCTGTCTGTGTCAGAAACCTTAACAGGCTCTTTGGAAATGAGCTAGGAGGGAAGCTTCAAGCACAATAATAAAACAAAGAATTTTGGCATGCATTTGTGTATGTGGGGAGTCCTTTCCTAAAGGAAATGCTGTAAACCTCAACTTGCTCAGCTTGCAGTTAAGACTTTCCCATACTAGATGTCATAAAACCATTATTTCTTGGGAATAATATTGTAATTATAATATAACTGGTCTGACAGACCTGGCCTACCAGTCTTATAAGGTTTAATAGTATGTGTTCATAAATAACTGAAAAGAGTAAGCAGGAAGTTTTAGGTGGTTAGATTTTTTCCACCAGACATTTATAGAGGGAGCACAGTTCTGCTCTCTAGAACAAGTTCATTGGGAAGTACCATACATTTTTGTACCATCTTGCAGAAGATAGAATGTGATGTGCATAGGTTACATTTCAGAGATGATGTTTTATCTTTGTGATGACAAAAAAACCAGCCTATATACCTGTTGCTTTGGTGTCTATGAAAAGTCAAGACTTTAAAGCAAAATTTAAAAACTGCTGTGACTTGAAATAGAGGCTGTAACTGAGAGCTTTTCTCAGGTGTGTTTAAACTGGTGTGAACCATTATATTACAAAATATTTATCTTGGTCTTTGTCATAGTTTCTTGCACAAGGCTGTTTCATGGGGAAATGGTAATATGGTCATATATATTTAATGAGATATATAGAAATCCATTTCTCCTGGACATCCAGAAGTTTCTCAAGCAAATCTGTGCAAAGCCAGTTTTTGTATTTTCAGTTGTTTATTTAATGAGGCTGAAGCATATTTTCTCCTCTCCACACAGATGTGGAAAAGTACAGATAGCATAAGTGAAAACCTTCCATAATTTATTATTAGTTGTTAGTAGGAAGGTAATATACTTGTGTGCTGAAAGTACTAAATTAATTTTACTCAGCAATCAAAATAACTTAAAAATAGATCCAATGTTCTTGCAGTTCTTTTCATTGCCTTTATTAGGGATTGCAGATGGTGCTGGATGAAGCCTAAATACCAAACGATCATTAAGTCATGTATTTATATTCTAATTGGCAAGTTAATATTCACATCTTAATGCACTTTCTTGACCTTCTACTTGGCAATGACTTCCTATTTACCTTCTGCTTTATATGAAATTAGTCACTGATACATTTTTGGTAACTAAACCACAGAGGTGGTAGACATTGCCGTTCAAGACATTTGTACATTACATTTTGTGGAGGAAAGTCACTCAATCTGATATTTTAATGTGAACACTGCAAATATCAATAAATTTTAACAAAACTACTCCTCCTCAAGGTTGTAAACCTCCCTTATGTCAGTGTGTAATGCTGCTAAATAGGCAAACACTGATTGTTGGCTCATCATTGTGCTGCTGTAAATGTTCTCTCCAGTTAAATTAGCACTTAGCAATGTGAGAGCAGAAAGGTTTGCTGGTGCACTGCAAGGATGTTTGTGTAACATCCATTCCCCACACTGCTGAAACCCTCAGTTAACAGCTGAAAGCTCAGAGACAGTTCACGTTCCTTCCTATGCACTTGTCATTTGGTTCTCCCTCTGACCTGCCTTTGCACACAGAACTCTCTGGTAGCTGTGTTTCTAAAATACTAAAAAAGGCTTGTTCTGAAACTGGTATTTCAGTTGTTCCATGGTTTATTCAAAGGTATTGCTGCCATTTGTATCTTTGAGTTATAGGTGCTACCTTTTGTTTGAAAATCTCCGAGCACTTCACAGAAGAGACTAATTCTTTCTTTGCCTTGTTTTGAAAACTGAGGCTGCTGTTTTTCAAACCTTTCTTTTCAGTAGCAAACATTCTGCTACCTTTAGAGAAAACTGCTTTCCTCTGCTGCAGTGGTACAGAGCAGGAAAATCAGAATGTTATTGCTCCATTAACAGATATATTCTTAGAGGGAAAAAAAACCCACAAAATAAGCTGGTATTAATGGTTCTTCCATGGTAGACTACACTGAGACTTTTCATTTGAATATTCTTTTTCCAGATTGAGGCTTGAGACCTGACCAGTTAATTTAGTGCTGCATATGAAAAGTCTTACCAGTCTTAAAGGTTTTTTTTCTTCCTAGACCCTATAAAATGGGGACTGCAGAGCCCTGCCTTAGAGTTGTCAAAGAACTTTTTTGTCTTCTGTCCTGTAATTTGAATATGAGCTTGTGCTGGAAGTTCAAAAGCTTTTCTCCTCATGTGTGAAATGTGAGAACATGGTGTTAACCTCAATTTTCATTTTGAAATTGTTTTCCTTCTACCCCTTTTTCTTTCGTTCTAGTATTGAAACTAGCTTATAATTCTGTAAAGCAGCTTTAGTTTTAATAGGTGGGAATTGAAATACGTTTAATGCTTTGCTTGATCTTTGTTTATTCAAACGTGGTTAATGACCTCCTTGAGTAAGAAAACGCAGAACCTCACTCTCCTGAGTGTGTCGTGCAGTGTTAGCAGCTTTGAGAGTGTGCTTGTGTCTTGGGTTTGAATTCTGAATTGCTGTTTTGCTGGCTATAGCTTCCTGCAGAAAGGGGCAGTGCAATTTTTCCTTAAAATGCCATTAGAAGTACCAGAAGGTGAGTAATTTGCATATGAACTTTTGCTATCTCAAGTGTCTGACTTCTGGGAGAGGGACATGAACCAGAGAACTGAATATATTTTGAATATGTTGCTCTCTGTGTGTTGAGCATTGGGGAAGCATGAGACTTCAACATTTTTCTGAGTTATCTGTGAAAAATAATATGGTAAACAATGGATTTGCCATTTCAGTGTGTGTATTGTATGGGCCTAAAGTAAGATTTGAAGAAAGTGTCTCTATGGATGAGGTGTGTTGTGGCAGGATGGTCACATTTTTAATGAATAATAGTGATGAGGGCTGAAGAGCCAGAACTGAACCTTATAATTGTACATGGGGATGTTGGTATGATTTAATCATTTAAGTGAGAAACTGCTGTTTCTAGAAATTTGGTTAATGTGGAGGTTGTTCAGTGGCACCTCATATCTGCTTTAATCTGCACCAGAAGTGAGATTGCATGAATTTAACAAAAACATCTATAGGCTTTATATTCTGATTTTTCTCTAGGAGAATCAGACAGTTGCAGATGTGATTACATAGATACCAGGCTGTGGTTCCCAAGGTTCCCAAGGTAGTTAATGTGTTGTGCAGAGCACAGAAAATCGGATATAGTTGGTACCTTCAGTAGGAGTTGGATTGAGATGCTGTATCTTTAAAGGTTGGTTTTACTGTCTAATTTGAAAAAGAAAAAAAGAAAAAAAAATACCTATTTTCCAGTTAATTCCTGGTTTTATCACCACAAATGAGATACCAGAGGTCTCTGAAGAAGCATTTGCCAAAACACTGAGCTGTAAAAAACACTACAAAATCTGCCATGTGCTTGGTTTGGGGGCTGGGTTTTAATCCTGGATTGAAAAGCAGGGCTTGTTAAAGCTGGTGTTTTGTTTTACACTTTGTTCAAGGCCAGGCTGGATGGGGCTCTGAGCAGCCTGGTCTAGTGGAAGTTACCCCTGCCTGTGGCAAACTTTGGAACTGAATGCTCTGACCCAAACCCGTGAGCCTCTTTAGAGGGGTAGCACACAGGCCAGAATGATTTAATGCACGTTCATGCCACAGAACTGAATGCTTTTGGGAAACTTCTGTAAATGGTTTCTTGGGGTTTTGGGTTTGGTTAGGTTTTTTTTAACAAGTGATCTTTAAAACAATATTCTCCAGGACCAGGTTGAAGAGCAGTTTGCCTCTGAGACAGTTCATGCTGGGAAAATCTCCTTTGTCAGGAGCAAGCTTTCCCTTTTAATGATTCCTCTGAGAGATTAATATTTTTCTTGACCTGAAGATACACTTAACTTTCAAACAAAGCCAAGTGCAAGGCTGCAGAACAGCAGAAGGAGACAGACACTGAAATGTTAGTGGGGTTTGTAATTTATTATAAAGTTTCAGGCAAATCTCAGCCTGTGCAACCAGCTCAGAAAATTCCTTTCCTTTGCCTGTTTGAAGTGAAGTTCTGGTTCCCAGTCTCTGACAGTAGCATTGTTATCTTTTCTTTTCACAAACAGCACCATGAAATGAGTACTTTAAAATTAAAAATGAACTCTGAGGATGGCAAATATTTTTTCAATTATTTTTTTTTAAGAAAAAAAAAAAGTAGGGTTACCTTGTTTTCTTCTGTCCTTGGACTTTTGAGGTTCAATTGAGACAATGTGACATCTCACCTTGAAATTTATTGCAGCTCAGCAGAGCCCCAGCAATATTATTTTAGTAAATGTTTTCCAGGCAATGGGTTGGGTGTTGTGTGTCTGTGGGGACAGTGAAATGTTCAGCAGGACAGGCACTGCAGCTGAACAGAGAATACAGGGGGTGTTTACAGCAGTCTGGAGAGCTGCACTGTCAATTCACAGCCCTGCTTCATGGTTTCTTCTTGAATGTACAGCACAGAGTTCTGGGCGTTTGTGTCAGATCAGCTGCAAGTTTTGAGAAGAGACCTTGAAATACTTGAGTGTGTCAGTGATAAATATTAACCACAGCTCTCAACAGAGGAAATAGATTATGTTTAATGGTGTGTGCTGCATCGAAAATGATTCATGTCAAGTCCTGGCTGCAGAGGTCACCTGGATCCTGGTTGCTGATTCAGCTGTTCTGTGCTTGCTCTTTCGGACCATGTACTGGTTCATGACAAGCATTTAATTTATGGGAACCCTGACTTGCTTGGAGGGGGAAGCAAAGTTTTCCCTTTGTGTTTCTCCATCCCACTCATCTCCACCCTGCATCCATACAGTTATTGTGAAAGTTACTTCCCTGCAATTGTTGATTATCTCTGCATCTCTGAAATTAAGCCTTTATTCTCCAGTTAATTCCATGATTGGCTGAGCTGCTTAAAACTTTTGGAGCAATACACATTAAAGGCAATTTACACATTAAAGATAACTTGTTAAACATGCCCATAGTAAATTGAAATTATGCCACAATTTCCAAGCTACCTCAGCTCCAGATGAGCTTGACTAACAGCTGCTCTCCAAACCTCTCAGCTGCTTCTGAACCAGACAAAAATGTTTTCAGCTATTCTTTGTTATATTGGTTGGTTTTGGCAAAGGCATCTAACAAGGCAGCTGAGTTCTAAAGTGTGTGTGTCCTCACATGCAGATTTTGAGTTTTTGCTGTGCTCAAGGATTCTTCCCCATTAAAGTATACTTAAGGAAAACGTGAAAAAAAAAAAAGAGGAAAAAACCCCAAAGTGATCAGTTTATATAATTAACATCTCAAGGAAATAATTGTCAGTCTCACATATTTCTCTTAAGTTTGATATCAGGGTTTCAGAGAGGGAGGAAACGCTGGTGTTTCCCATAAATTGCTCAAGTTCTGTCAGAAACTTCTGCACGCAGTATCAGCAATGCTAAATTGCTCCAAGTATTTCAGCATGAGGTTTGTTCCTCACTGAACACTTTGTTTGCTTGTGTTATGGACTTCAGAAAGGCTTTTATCTGGTAATTTGCTGCATCACAGGTGATCTCAGAATATTGCCATAAAGTAAAAGGCCTTTCTCTGCTTTTTGCTGTTACTGATTAAATCTCGCTTACAAAGACATCCTTTACAGCAGCAAACAATATGAAATATTGTTTCCTCTCAAGCACTTTGCTTCCCTTGCACCACACAAGTGTGGTTTCCCTGAAGCATTTGGGGAGCAGTGGGTGAGGTCTGTGTGTTTGCTCAGCACAATTAAGCAGAGATGGCACAGTTTGCAGACTGCCACAAGCTGAAGTGCAGCAGCTGATGAGTTTGTGTGGGGTGAATTTAGCAGCCTGTTTGAACAAGGAAAACAAGTCCTGTTCCTGGAGGGGTAGGGGTAACTGAGGGACTGTCACAGTGCACACTGGAAGGTCCTTTCATGGACTGTCAGGATGGGTTTTTCTCTGAACAAGGTAGTCAATTTCTCAGAAAAGTACATTAATACCTAGTGGCAAAACCTGGAGGCCTTTTTTAAACTTTCTTTTCACTAATATGCTTAATCTTTCCTTAATCTCTGAGCTAATGATGCCATTTCTTTTCTAAGACAGCACACAGCTGCTGCAGTGTGGCTGCTGCTGGCTGTGACAGATAAGTTAGTTTAGGACACTCAGAATGATGTCTCATGACAGATTGTATTCCAGGTTCAGCAGTCTGTTGGAATAGCAGTGGTGGCAGCCAGGTGAAAAAAAGGAGAACCAAGTGCATCTAGCAGCAAGAAAACCTGAGCTCCTGGGTAATTTTGTAGTAAGCTCAGGAACTGCAGTGAGTGGCAGAGGAAACAAATC
The DNA here is from genome assembly GCF_049639895.1 of Pseudopodoces humilis. Taxonomy (NCBI): domain Eukaryota; kingdom Metazoa; phylum Chordata; class Aves; order Passeriformes; family Paridae; genus Pseudopodoces; species Pseudopodoces humilis. Next base: position 5,475,757 of record NC_142212.1, on the reverse strand, counting down.
TGCTTCTGTCAGTGCTAAAAGCAAGTCTCCCACTGATCATGATAAAAGGCAGCAATGCAACAGAGCAAATTTTAAAAAACTATTATATTGACAATGGGGAAAATGCTCTTCTGACTTTTTTCCTTACTCCTGTGGAAATTCCCAGCCTGCAAACAGCAAGATCCTGTTTCCCTCAGCTTTTCAGCACTTTGCAGATGTGAACCATGTCCACGTTTCTTCCAGGCTGGCACCCACAAGCTGCTGGCCAGAGCTGATGGAGTTAGCAGTTGATTGGCTCCTCTTTGCCATCTCAAGCCTTTATCTTTTCCTGCTGGATGGGATTTCAGCAATCCCTTTCTGTTGACAAGAAAGGTGTTTTTGGGTTACATCACCAGTTACCCAGTCTCTTGATACCCCCTGTACTGGGTTACCTCTGCTACAAACCCCTATGACTTTAAAAATGCCCAATTAAGACTAAATAGTTTGTGTCTCAGTCTTACAGCCACAAACACACATTTTTGTAAAAGAAACTCAGAAGCTTCCTTGGAAATGAATGAAAATAATCAGAACCTCTAATGAGGATCTGTATGAGCCAGCTGGACTTGGAGCCGGAGAATTTGTTTCTTGTTTTATTTCTTGGCTTGATGCTACACTTGATTTCTATGTGATCCAGTATTAGATGCTACAGTAGATGGGAGCAGGTAGTATTATTATAATAATAAATATTCCATGGGGATAGATGGGAAAGGAAGGAGACTGAGACTTGTGGAAAGATAAAATATGATTGTTATGAAACAGCAAAATGGAAATGTCTAACTGAAAATCTCATTTGTCCTTGCTGCTTAATGATTCTGGAGGCTGGAAGAAAGTCATCTTCCCATAGGATGGTGCTGTGGTCACCCAGAAGGTCCTGCAGCAGCTCATCTGAATTTCTGCTGTAGTCCTGGCTCAGGAGGGCATGTGGAGCAGCAGCGTGGAAAGGCTTCTGCTGACCCTCCTGCTTCCAATAAAATACTTATTCATAGTAAACATAAATCACATAACAGAAATCACAGATTTATTTTTTTCAAGGAACAAGGGTGGTTATCACTTCTCTGTCAAAACTATGCTCCATCCCTGCTTTTTGCTCTCAGTTCATTAGCTGAAGGCTTTTTCTGCCTGGGCAGGAGTGGGAATGGCTTGCACAGGAGCACAGGGACACCTTGGGAAGCAGTGTGTGCACCTGTACCAGCCCTGCTGGACTGAAAGTCTGCACAATGCAGGTGTAAAATGAACAGAAACACGAGCCAGAAAAACAAACTGAACATTTGGGAGAAGCAAGTATTAACCTTTGTAATACCTGGAAGTATTAAGAGTGTGTCTTGCTGTGTCCCCCTCAGACTGCAGACAGTCGATGAAGGAAGAGGAGGGGACAGTAACTATCAACAGGAGAGGAGCTATCAAGCAAGCCAAAATCCACTACATCAAAAATCATGAATTTATTGCCACCTTCTTTGGACAACCTACATTTTGCTCTGTCTGCAGAGACTTTGTATGGTAAGAAAGAAAATCTAAGCCTCCCCCAGCTCCAAGGGCCAAATTACTGCAAAATTTGCTTCGGATATACACTCGGACAAAACATGACAAATAAATTTGTGTTGGGAAATTGAAGTTATATACTCACTAAGAGCATTTTTATACCTAAGAACTATAGTTGTCTTTCACATTGAGAAATAGAGCTTGAACATTTTTGCCACTGAAATAATAGGCAGAAATTCCATCAGCATCAAGTGATACCTGGCCATGATCATCAGCAGCTCTGTCACAGGAGAACGAGGGCGGTGGTCTGGGAAAATAATGCCCAGGCTTTGAGATGTGAAGTGATTAATGGCAGACAAGAGACCCATAGAGAGCCAGAAGTTGGATCCCTTTCATAGTAAGGCTGGTTTTGTCCTAAGTTAGGTTGGGAGGATTTCCCATGTGATTGAAACCTTCTTGTTTCTGGGTTTTCCTCCTAATTTGCTGGTCTAACAAACACAGGACCTTGACCTCTAAACCCTGCTTTCCTAAAACAGAGGATTCTGATTTCCAGAATTTAGACCAGCTTATTGGTTGGTTGACATGATTAAAATAAAGTAAAAACCAGCCATCTTTTATTCCAGAAAATGTATTGATTTCCTTTTTTATTTGTTTTTCAGGGGACTCAACAAGCAGGGATACAAATGTAGACGTAAGTTGTTTTTTTGTTTGATTTTTTGTTTTTTTTTTTACTTATGCTGCTTTCCACATGGATCTGGAGATCTAATAGTTACTCTTGAAAAAAATATGTAAATATGCATGGCACAATGCATCATTACTATGGGTAGTAGTAGATGTTAAATATCAACTTTGCACAATAACCAAAGGAATCTGACTCTGATTCCTACCTGGGATTTCAGTATCAAGATTTAGACTTAGCTATTGTTCTCAGAAGTGTGCAATGCTGTTGAAAAGTTGCACTCATTTATGACAGCTGGTTTTTGTTAAACCTTTTCTAAAGTGAATTACAACTGCTGAGGGGTTTTACAGCTGAATTGAAAATCACTTTTGACTTGGCATAGATCTGTGCATTACTCCAATCAGGGAGGAGCTGTCAAAGGGTAAAACTCAAAAGCATAATATTGTCCTTCTGTTATCAAATGCCAGGGGCATTGCTGATTCAGTTTAGAAATAAAGTTTATGGTAAAAGAAAAGGGGTGGGGGAATCAGCTTAAAAAATATTACCTTGATAGAAAATAAACTTTTGGTGTATATAATATGATGCAAAAGGAGTGTGATTTTCACATTCTGCCATTAAATGTGAACACCTCATCCCATGTATTTATTATCTGAAGGTATCTTTTTTTTTTTTCTTGTGCATGTCTTGAAGAATGCAATGCTGCTATTCATAAGAAATGCATTGATAAAATCATTGGGAGGTGTACTGGTACTGCAGCCAACAGCAGGGATACAATGGTAAGAGCTGGAACAATATATTTAGAGTGTAATTACATAATTAAACATTGCTGAACTAACAAAACCTTGTACAGAAGCTGACAACTCCATTTTGGGAGATGCTTGGCTGTACAACCCAAGGTTGTGTCTTTGTTTAAAGTTGTGTAAAGTTCTGTAACACGCAGTGGGCAAAGCTTTCAAGTAAGAAAAGCAGCTGAAAGCTCTGTGAGGGGTGGGTTCTGTGTGGGGGGCAGATCCATCTCCCTGCTGGGGGAGGGAGGCAAGGCTGAGATGAAATCATTGTGGCTGTGCTCAGTTCCAGAAGGAGAGGTTCAACATCGACATGCCCCACCGCTTCCGAGTCTACAACTACATGAGCCCCACCTTCTGTGACCACTGTGGCAGCCTGCTCTGGGGGCTGGTCAAGCAAGGGCTCAAGTGTGAAGGTGAGGAGGAGGAGGGAGCTGGCAGCTCTCTGTGCTTTTCCAGTGCTCCCTGCACTGGAGACTGCTGTTGGTGCACACTGTGCCTTTCCGTGAGTATCATGTAGGGTGGGATTTGTCTCATCCATAGCGGGTAAGATGGCTTTTGTACAAAGAGAGACAGAGGCACTGGGCTCATGGGACAGCTCAGCCAAGGTGAGATGCTGAAGGAGTCAGGAAACACTGCAGAGGTGTAATCTTGAGCATTATCAAAATTACTGCTCTGGGAATAGTGGGAATTTGGTGACTGACTCAACATAGCATCTCAAAGTGTGTTCAAAGCATTTACTGTAAATATTGCTTTTATAATTCTCCCACAAAAAGGCAAGGTCATGCTTATCACAGATTCTAGAATAATCACAATAATTTTAGAATAAAGTAATGATGATTGGAGGTTTTTTACTTCTGAAACCTTTTTTTAGCCTTCATTGTGTTAAAGGATAAAAACTGCAATTTTGGTAGCAATGACAGGTCCGTGTCCAGTCTGGCCTTAAACAAAAGGTTTCTGAACTGCACAGAACAGCTCTGTGTCTTGTAACATCAGTATTTTCCTGATGCTTTTATAACAATCCTTACATTTCCCTTAGAATGTGGGATGAATGTACATCATAAATGCCAGAAGAAGGTGGCAAACTTATGTGGAATAAACCAGAAGTTGCTAGCTGAAGCTTTAAATCAAGTTAGCCAGGTAAGCTTTATTGCCATTTCTCAGGTAATTACTTGTTTTCAGAGCATTTCACTCCATCTTTTCTGCATCACTTTTATGGGGAACTGTGTTTGGAAAAGAGGAAAGGCAAACAGCTTTGTCTTTTTTAATTTGACACATACGGAGAATAACAAAGGTATCAGCAGCCTGAAACTGAAATAGAGAAGGGAGTTTGCCACTTAAACAATTTTTAGAAAGGTGTGTGGCTTGCTGAAATCCATTCTTTTTTCTTCTGTGGTGCTAAGATTATTCTGTCCCTTTCTGTTTAATGGATTAAACAGTGGCATCTGAAATCTGCTTTTACATGCTACAACTTTAAATTTCCACTTGAATGATAAAATTAAGTGAATAAGGAGAAATATACCAGATAGTCCCATTTTTTATTCATCTGATATATATATATACAGAAAGCCCCTCTGAAATTAATGCTGGCCCCATAGCTTGCATTGTTAATCTCCTGCTGCAGCATGATTCTTTTGTGGTCAGCTTCTGCAAATAAAGATTCAGACACAAGCTCTAAAATAAAACAGGAAAATATATCACAAAAGCCAACTGCTTCCTCTGAGATGTGTATTCCTAAGCTTTCACAGGATATTTACTTTGAAAACAGTGAGCTGTTGTGGCCGCTCTTTTATGACACAGGAGTTCAATTTTTTTCATTACTGAAATTTGATCTCAGGCATTTTCCATATGTAAAAGTTGTTTCCCTGTGCTAAGGACAGATGTCACATCCAGATACGACTTCAGCATGTCCAGTAAAACAGCAATTCCCATCTCCTTTTTCATGTGGACAGACATCCAAGGGGATGCTCTCCCACCATTCAAATTCTTTCCACTGTGGATTCAAACCATTAGACCTTTAATAATTTTGCAATGACCAATACAACATAGGCTGTTCAGAAATTTCAGTGACTTATTTTCTTGCAGGAATTAAAGCTAATGGCTGATGTGAAGCTGTAAAGAAGGTGACTAAATAGTCTATGAACCAGACTTCTTGATAAAAGATATTTACTGGGAGTTAATAGTTGAAAGTTTAGCTGCTATCATGTTACATCTAAATCTCATACTCTATTTCTAAAGTAACACTGCTAATATAATGTCAAATATTCCCCTTCTTCCCAGAAATCTACACGAAGATCTGATTCTGGATCTGTAGAAAGTGTTGGTATTTATCAAGATTTTGATAAGAAACATAAAGCTCCAGGAGGAGACACAACAGGTGAGAAAGCAGATAATGTTTCAATACAGCCACTTACCTACCAGACAATTTAAGAAGTTATTCATTCTTGCCTTGTGTTAGACAATTTTTTTAATAAATGCTGCTAAAAAAGCCAGGATGTATTTCTTTTTACCATCTCCTGGCCACACAAAATGCTTACACAGGACTTGTCCCTTATGTTTATGTTCACCAGTAATTCCAGCAGCAGATGCACTGGAAAAACCCTGTCAGTACCTATTTCTTATCCAGGGCTCTGAGTCCTGCAGTGTTTCTGCATCCACTGAAGTTTCCCCTCCCTGTTTTGACCAGCAGATAACAGCGAGTATGATAAGCTCTGGGAGGTAAACGCAACCAAGCCAGTGCCAAGAGCTGCAAGGAGAAAATTCAACATAGACAGCTTTGTCTTCCACAAAGTGCTGGGGAAAGGCAGCTTTGGGAAGGTATGTGACAAACTGAGAGCTAAGGTGTCTGCCTCACTTGATCTCTGCAATGTGATGGGCTGTTTCCTTAAGCAGAAAGGTCTCACAGCTTCTTGGGTCAGTAATCTTCTGACAGAATTGTACATAGACAGCTTTGTCAAAGGCACTAGAAATTCATCAGCTGGATCTCATGTAAACCCAAAAGTGATTCATTGTGCACAGCAGTTTGTCAGTGTTTAGTATTGGGGCAGAGGAATTGCCCTTTAATGCACCCAGTGCAAATGTATATTTTAGTTCTGTTCCCTCCACACAGAAGCATCCCCAGTGCAGTGGCAGGGGATGTTTGGGAGAGCAGTGGGCCCCCCACGGGCTCTGTCCACTGCTGTCTCTGAAACTGCAGCTCTAGTGACAGACCAGGCTTTGCATGCCTGCTGTTTAAACTCTCACAAGACATGGACAGAGAAACTGCTGTGCCTGTGGTACCCCATCTCCTCATCTGTGTCCAGCAGCTTCACCTTCCCAACCCTCCCTCATCTTTCTCATTTAAACGTTTTGTAATTGTCAGTGCACCTGCTGTGAACACCTTTGGCTTTCCCTCACTGGTACATCAGCACCACTCTTTCCTACGCATGCTGTACTCTTATCTTTTATGTTTTGTAGGTTCTGCTTGCTGAGCTGAAAGGGAAGAATGAATTCTTTGCTATCAAAGCTCTGAAAAAGGACGTGGTGCTAATTGATGATGATGTGGAATGTACCATGGTGGAAAAGAGGGTTCTTGCTCTTGCCTGGGAAAATCCATTTCTCACACATCTTTACTGCACATTTCAGACAAAGGTAAGAAAAATTTCAGTGGTGACAGCAACACAACAGATTGAGCCTTTTAATGGTGCTGATAGCAGCAGTCAATTGAAAGTAATTTAGTGATGCAAGAATTAAATGTCTTTTTCCTGTGCTCTGTGCAATAATTTACGGGCCTAGTGGAAAGTAAGTGTGAGTATGACCAAACATATCTTGGTAAGGACAGAATAAAATCAGAAAAACATCTATGCTGCCTGGAACAAGAAGGAGTTTAAGTCCTTGATCTGAGCTTTGCACTTGGTGAGGGGAAAAGGATGACTGTCACAGATTGAAGTCAGGAAGTCTGCTTAAGTGTGTGTGAAGTCTAGAAACCCACAGAATACAAGATCAGATATTTATATTTACAAGACCAGGCCACTCAATTCTGTAGGAGCCTCATAGTGGTGCATGAAACCAAAAATCCTTCAGAAGAGGGAAGCGGAAGCTTGGTGCCCTGGAGGCACATTGCTACTTTTTCTGGTTGGATAGCATCAGTAATTGTTTCATTCCCTGGTTATCTTGCAAAAGGATCATTTGTTCTTCGTTATGGAGTTCCTGAATGGGGGAGACCTGATGTTCCACATCCAAGACAAGGGGCGTTTCGACCTCTACAGAGCAACGTGAGTCCTCAACCTCTCATTCCCCACCTCCAGGAATGATTTTATCTCAGGGTTTATGGCTTCTAGTTCTTACCTGCAGTCAAGTTTCAATGGCTGATGGTTGAAAAGATGTTTCTAGGTTGAATACAATGAAGTTCACTTAATGATCTGTGGAGTTGGGCTTTCTTAATTTACGTAACAGTGTGATGTTGTACTTCATGGGATGCTTGTTCCTAGAGGTGCAAAATAAACTGAAACATGAGCCAGCACTGAAAAGAAAAAGGCACAGCTTCAGTGTACTTTAGGAGAGTATTCTGATGGAAAACAGCATGGGGGAAAGAAGTTGAACACTTCCTGCTATTGCTAAATTGACATGATAATACAAAAAACTGTACATTCCATGAGATGCTAATTAAATGGGTAAGCACTTTGTTTAGTAAGTGCACTTGTGTCAGTCATCTGTGACTCAAGCTTTCAGCTCCAGTGATCGTTAAAGGATACAAAACTATTGTATTATTGTTACTTTAGCTATCATTTTCAGTTTGAGGTCAGTTTCTACTTCTGTCATCCAAACCCATGGGTGTTTTAACGGCATCATCAAAGCGGTGGCATGTAAACCTTGAAAAGTAACAGTGCAGAGTACTGGACCTATCTGTAAGCCCCAGAAAAATTATCTCTGTTAGTGCAGTGCCAGTAAGGATTGCTGACTGGATGGGATCACAAGAAAGTTGTATAGGTCACTCCCTTCCTACTCTCCCCAGCAAAAATGTGGATAAAGCCCCTCCAGCTTACCTGCATCCCAGCAAACATCTGTGCCTCTGGCATCCTCTCTGGGTACATTCTGTGCCTATTTGTTTTGGACCAACATTCATCTGCCATACAGAAATGGAAATAGTTTTGTATTTTTCCAATTAAAAAAAAATAAATTATGCTTTTTGGGGCAGAGGGAAGCATTCTTTCAGATTTTCCTTCATGTCCCCAAGATTATCACCTGAAGTGATGGCCTTTTTCAGTCTGTCTGTTGTGACCAGGCAGGTGCAGAGGGAGACAGGTGAGGCCCAATTCTAACCTTGCCACTGGTGCCCAGTCCCTCCTGCAGCAATTCTGGAGGGCTGAGCTCCCAGTAGCTCCCTTTCAAAAGGCACGTGCCTGTCACTAAAACTACACCAAGACTGTGTTAGTAAAGAGGAGGAAAGGGATGGTGTTCCCTGATAGTGCTGAGCATTACAGCAGCTGCTGCTGTGTCCCCTCTGCTGTTTGGTGTTGGACACTGCCGATGTGTGGTGAAGGGATTAACTTGCAGGTTACAGCAGCTGGCTGCATGAACACAGAGATACTGGGATTTAAAAGATGTGTACAGTGCTTCTCACTCCATGAAAGGATGCCCACAGCATTATTTTGGCTACCTGCATTGACTGTTATAACTGAGCAAAGATTAAAAGATGTTTTGGTCTTTTCAGGTTTTACGGAGCTGAAATTTTATGTGGGCTTCAGTTTCTTCACAGCAAAGGCATTATTTATAGGTGAGTACCAGCTAGCTCCAGGCTGGGACCTGGGAATTGTCTTAGCACTTCATGCATCTTTGGATTCCTGACTGATCTAGAAAGCACAAGCTGTCTGTCAGAGATCTGAGGTAGTTCCAAGGCCATTAACATGCCTGAGATAAATCTCTATTTGTGTAGTTTTTTCCTTGGCAACTGGAATGATGGAATGGGATTTGTGCTACACAAAAGAAGTCTTGTTTCAGTTATTTTCAAACACTGCCTTCCAATCAAGAATCTATTTAGTGTGGAGGTCAGGGAGAGGCTCCTTGAGCAAACCACCAAGGTGAAGTTCCCTGCTTTTGCCTTCTGATGAAACCACATTGATGCTTCTGCCTCACCAGGTTGAAGCATCAAGGGCCAGACCGTGGTCCACTGCTGGTACTGGGAACTTCAGTTACCCAGGAGAAAGGAGTGCCCTGCTCTTATGTGAAATTCTCTGCTCTATTTCAGCCCTTGGTAAGCAGAGGGCTGTTCAGTTTCTCTTCAGCCTGCCCTCCTTGGTATGTGCATTTGCAGCCAGATGGACAAAAAATGCAGCATGGTCAAAGGGAGGGAATGTAGCTTTTGGAAACTGCTGGGAAAAAAGCTCTTTCTTGGTTGAATAGTGTTGTTCTGAGAAAAGACATGAATTGGACCCCTCACAGGCCATGCCACGTGAACTTGGGCTGTAACCAGGAGCAAGTCACAGGTAGTGTTAAGAGCTGGGCAAGTGTCAGACAATCAAATTCCTGCCAAAGGCTCTCAGAACCCAACACAATCCTTCTTTTGAGCCCTGGAGCTGGTGCAGCACTGCTGTGTCAGCTGCTGGGGCATTAACTCACGCTGCCTTCCAGCAGCAACAGAAGCTCTGGCTGTGCTTCTGGATCTGAAAGCAAATGTGGACAATTATAAGGTCACATTCTATATGTACACCTCAGCCTCTTATTTTCTTTAACAGGAGAGAATTCTTCCCTTGTCCCTCATGCTTTCAAAGCACAAAGAAGTACCATTTTGGATGGATTATGTTGATGGATGATTATTTTCTTGAAAAGCCTCTGTATATGCAGTTGGAGAGGTGTTTATCAGTAAATAAACTGTGTGCATCTAATTACAAAAACCACTTAAAGCACAACATTTTTAAAATACTTCTTGCAGAGACCTAAAACTGGACAATGTGATGCTTGATAAAGAAGGCCACATCAAAATAGCTGATTTTGGAATGTGCAAAGAAAACGTTGTTGGTGACAACAAGGCGAGCACCTTCTGTGGGACCCCTGACTACATCGCTCCCGAGGTCAGTATGGCCCACACAGACACTGCTGGCAGGGATTTAGTGCCCTGATGGTACAAGAGCTGCTGTGATTAATCACCTCTTTGTAGACTGATAGTTCAGGAAAGTCCAGTCTAATTAGAGGTAGAAATCAGAGAAAGAAATTGTGCTTTTTTATAGAGAGTACTTGAGATTTTAAAATGCTCTGTAAGTTTAAAGAAATGGGTTTGGAAAGTTAAAATGCTCAGTTTTTTGAGAGCTAGGGGTTAGGTGTAGCCAGCACACCCATGAGGCTCCTGCAAAATGAATCTGTGTATGTGCACTGCAGATGGAGGACAGACTTGTCCCTGTGCAACCAACCAGAATTCAAAACAAGAGGAGCTTTTAAGTGGAATCTCAGAGAGTTTAATTCTGTGTGTTACAGTTATTTTTTTTTTAATCTCATTTGCAAAGCAGCTCAACTATGGTATTTGACTTTTAAAGTTACAAATTATGTCAAAGACTTTTTTATGAATCTACTTTGCATAACTACTTGCTTGTCCCTTCATCTTGTAAAGAAACTAGAGAGGATGTTTTTTAAGTCTATGATTACTTAAAGTTAAGGGAGAAAATTTCTGAAGGAGAGCAAAGAGCTGTCCATGGAGCTGGCCACATTCCCACCAACAGCAGCCTAGGGTAAAACCACAGCTCTGCCTCATTGTCCACAATTGCTCAGAGAGATGGATTTTTACTTTTCCCCTAAGTGCTCTAGTCATTAAAGATTCTCTCTTCAAATACCTCTCCTGGTTTTTGGGATGTATTGCTGCTTCTGACCTCTTACCTGTATTCCCTCCTGTGTGGCCCAAGATCCTGCAGGGTTTGCGCTACACGTTCTCTGTGGACTGGTGGTCATTTGGGGTGCTGCTGTATGAGATGCTGATTGGCCAGTCCCCTTTCCATGGGGATGATGAAGATGAACTGTTTGAGTCAATCCGAGTGGACACCCCTCACTACCCACGCTGGATTACCAAGGAATCAAAGGATATATTAGAAAAGGTAGGACTGATGATCAGCTTGGGGTCATGTCTCTGTGCAGGGAGAGACAAATCTCCTAATAAAAGAGCTGTTTATCAGCAGATTGCTCTTACAAAGAGAAAGCCAGGTCAGATTCCTAATGCTCTGTTTGCTGTCAGCACCCTTAGTTGTTTTAGCATCATACCTGTAATTCTTCCACAGCTGTGCACCTTTGGAGCAGTTCTAATGCTCTGCTGGGTGTCTTCTCTTGCAGCTCTTTGAAAGGGATCCAGCAAAACGACTTGGGGTCACTGGGAATATCAGAGACCATCCTTTCTTCAAAACAATTAACTGGACAGCGCTAGAGAAGAGGGAGGTGGACCCTCCCTTCAGGCCAAAAGTGGTATGTGGGTTGTTCTTTGTTTTTAGCAAACAGCAGCCCAGGGTAAGGGCTTCTGTGCCTGCACAAAGGATCCTACTGCCATTCTCTCCTCACATTTTACACATGAGAAAGTTGTGTATCTGTAAGCCCACCGTTCTTGGATGGTTCACTTCTGCACAGGTGCACTGTACTCCTTTGACTGCCCTGAGATCTTCCTGTGCAGATTGTCTTCCCAGTGCTCTCGAGGAGCTTCTTTAGAATGTTCAGGAAAACCAACAGAAAGCTTTAATCTCCATTCCCCTCTGTGTCAGAATGTTCACAGTTCCTTGCAGTTTGTTTTTCTGAAATGCCACATGGGAGCAGCAGTAGCTCCAGGCTGCTCCCTGACTGCAGGGACTCTGCAAGCATTATATCTCTGCTGCTTCAAACTCACCCAGGCATCTCCAAGGGCAGAAAGCAGCAGCATTCTCTAAGCCACTGAACTTGGAATTAATGTACATGCCTGATGTTACCTGGAAAAACACCTACACAACAGACTGTAACTCAGTCTGTATCACAGTGGATGCTGCTGCTTCAGCTCACCTGGTTAAAAATCCAAACCAGTGTTTCTCCAGCCTCTTACTAGAACAGGTGAAATGGTCTGGAGGCAAGAGTCTTTTTAAAATCTGCTCTGTGGAGAGCTGTCCCCTTCCAACACACAAGGTTTTGTGTTGCTTGTTCTCAGAAAAGTGGGAAATCTGGGAACATAAGGACCCTATAAACAAATCTTTCGTGGTTCAGAGTGTAAAACAGTTTCTAGTTACATGAATATTTATGAAACACAAAACAGCTGCTATAGGGCATTGCTTTATTCTCTGAACAAGTACAACTTGTAAAATGTTCTCAGGAATTAAAACATTTTGGTTAATATAGCAAGAAATGTTGGTCTGATGTGTAAATTAATGCTGCATTGCTTTTGTCAACAGATGATCTTTGGGTAACCCAGTGTAATCTCAAATCCAGTTGGTTCTTCTCCAAAGCAACTTGCATTTGGTTTTTCTGTTGCTTTCCAACTAACACTAAGAAAGTGCCCAGTTATAATCTTAGTCTTTTTAAAATAGGTTGAAATGAGATTTTTTTTTTTTCTCTCTCTAAAGCAGGGGAAGGAGGGAGGGAGCTAAAAGACTAACTTCCCAACATTTTGTATTTAATTTGTTCTAAAAGAAAATGACAAAGTTTGTCTCAAACTGCTTCCCTCTCTACCACAGAAATCAGCAAGTGACTACAACAACTTTGACAGAGAATTTCTGAGCGAGAAGCCAAAACTGTCTTACAGTGACAAAAACCTGATTGAGTCCATGGATCAGTCTGCATTTGATGGATTTTCTTTTATTAACCCAAAATTTGAACAGATCTTGAACAAGTAAGTCTCTGGCCAGCTGGACTTTAATGAAGGGTTACACTTTACAAACCCAGACTCCCAAGTGTTAATGCATCCCAACAACGTCGATACTTCAGAATTATACACGGTAGTGTGAAGAATTGTGTTCAACTCCTGATTTATTGGCAGTGTTTCTATGCATGGTTGGGTTTAAGGTATGTGAATCATGTGCATTATTTTCTCTGTTTGGGAAAATGTAAATTCTGTTTGGTACTTGAATGTAGTTATGTTATATATATATGTGTGTGCTGTATATTTTGCTCGAGAGAAGACATTGGGGAACAGAAGATGTCTTTTTAAAATGTATTTGAGCCCTTTGGTTCTTTTATTTAATGTAACTTTCATTCATGCCTCTATGATTTTTAACTATATACAATTTAACTCAAGTTGTCTTTAAACTACAGTAAACAATAATGCTTGGTCAGCCCTGATCACTTTCTTAAAATATTTGTTGTTTTTGTGAATTAAACAAAAGGAAGTGTCAGGCAAAAGCAGAGATTCCTTGTGTGACACCAGCTGCTGTGGGAAACTGCTCAGGGGTGCTTTTGCTGAAAAAATGCTGCATATTTATTCCAAGGCAGTCCAAGTATGAGACAAAGAGGCCTCAGCATCCCAGAGCA